>NW_017306800.1:582690-658024 GCF_000935625.1 Nanorana parkeri | reverse complement strand
GGGGGGGGGGTTCTAGAAGGAGCTAATTTTAAAAATTTTACAGTGGTTAAAGGTGGCATGATTTGGTCAGTAAAATAAAATGTGTGGCCTAAAAGAAAACTCAAAGGCCAGGATTACACCCAGTACTCTGGAATGAGGGGGAAGGAAGGATAGTTGTGCATTTTAGAATGTATAAGTATAATTATATGTACAAGTATAATGTCTTAGATAGTACACTTAGCGAGTTTATATAAGAACTTGGTCATCACAAAGACGAATTTGTAGTCTCTTGTTAGCCATCTGACGTTTACCCTAGCTCCAATACTGGTCACGCATAAAGAGATAAGGCTCCTCAGCTTGACTGCATAGTTCATAATATTTTACTCAAAATGCAGCCAAAGTAATCAAATGTCCTTAATTCTATTCAGGCATGTATGAGAGTTCCAGATCACAGAATATCAATGTTTCTCCATGAATCCCGAATATGGGGAGGTCAATATCAATGCAAAAATATTTTGTAATCCAAAATTAAAAATGCAATGCATTTATTACGTATATATAATATTCATAATCTTGAAAAACTATAGCTTTTTACTACTTTTATAAAACAGCATGTCCTGTGTGGACAGCAAATAGTTAAAACTAAAATCTACAGAGGCAAATTGAAAAGGAAGGTTTTGCTCCGATCACATTACATCATAGTATGGATGTTTAAAAGCAACTGGAATTTCTTAGTCTTATTCTTCGCCTTGAATCGTCCACTGCACATAGCAGCACATGCCAGCAATTAATGAAATCCAGATGAAGCTGGAGACAGTCGAGACCATGATTTGGAATTTGTTAACATCTGACCCATGTATAGGCGGAAAGCTGCTGACTTCAGGTTTTCTAATGAATAAACATGCAAATCAGATGAGCAGCACACAACTCTTAGTGATTCTCTATACCTGAGGCTTTACGCCTACATGGCTGCATACTGTTCACGGAAATTACAAAATTATTTTATTATGCACCACAAGTGTAAACTTGTACAAAAAAAAAAATCACTTTCAGAATCTCACCACCTTAAAAATCAAATTAGAATGATACAAACTTTTATTAAATAAAATACACTAAAAAGCAGAAAATCTTCACAGAATGCTGAAAAATGTTTTTCTTAAAAATCTTGCTCATGTTTGCCCAATCCCCCTTCCCCCCAGCTCATAAAGAAGTGAGAAAATCTGGTCTTGGGGATTTTAGGCACGCTCGCAAAAGAGCGGGGCTTTGAAACTATTAAAATACTGCATGATCGACCACAGTGGAGCCAGACACTTTCGCTCAAAGCTCAAGCACCTATCCATCTGGATTCCATCACTGCAGCCACAAGCGTAACAACTTCCATTATGCATCAAACATGTATATGTACTGCTTTACAATTTCACATTAATCAGGCATACACAAAAGAGATCACTAGAAAGGGTTTACAGCCGTGCCTAATTGGCAAGCTAAAAAAAACGTTTGCCATTGACACCAAGAAAGGAATAAAATATAAAATGAGAAAAAAAAAAAAACACACACCACACTGAAATCTTTCATCAAACATAGGAAAAAAACAGATATGCTGTTCACAATGCACCTGGATCTGTAAAAGTCATTATTTAAGAGACGCCTACACCGGTGGTCTAGCTAGCACACATGTTTTTGTAACTTTAACTTTTACCCAATATATCTCCAAATAAACCTGCAGCTGTAACCACAATCTGACAACTATAAATGCAATTGGAATGGCTGGGCAAAAAGGAAAAATGTTTTCTAGAAGAATCTTGAAGAAAAAAAAAAAAAAAGTGATTTAAGGCAGACTGGATTTTCAGATTTTTCACTTGTGTGTTACTATTAAAGAACTATTCCAGGGAAACTTTTCATTACCATTTGCAGTGGGGCTACCCCCACACTGTGAGGGTTAAGTGCTCGTTTTGGTCTAGGGAGGAAGAAAAAAAAAAAAAAAAGTTATACTCATCCACCAAGCGGCTGGGTGTGACAGCGCTCCCTCCTACCTATCTCTTCTTGCACTCCAGTGATGGTATGTCCCTCGGTGTCCTCATGTCCTATACACAGTGTATAGCACCTGATGATTTATGGGACTTTAGACTGCTGCCGCGGAGCAAAAGGGACCGGTCAAAGAGCAAGCCAGCTTGGGGTGAGTATAATGTTTTAATTGTCCTCCTTAAACCAAATGGAGCACCTAAACCTTGCAATGTGGTGGTAGCCCCACTGCAAGGTTTAATAAAACAAATCCCTGGAGTTCTGCTTTAATGTTCAGCTATAATTTAAGGTGTATTAATTACAACTGTACATTTTACAAAACATTTAAACATTTGCCATATGTGGCAAACTGCTAAATACAAAATAGAAACACATAGATGAACTGAATATTCTGCCAAAGGATCTGGAATTCTGTTTAGCTGGTCTTGTGATCCAGAAACCCATTCCACACACCACATTAGAGACCTGGACCTCCCAGAAGACTACATTACAGTCTAGCAATACATCCTGAGAGGAGACCTGCTTCAGACATGAATTGGCAGCCCACTGATAATGTCATCCCTGGGCTCTCCCCTCCTGTAAGCTTGTGTACAGACAGCAAAATGCAAAGCTATAGAGCCCTGATTAGCATAGGGTACTGCTCATCCTTCTATCAGTGTGAGAGTCAGGAGATTGCAGCAGGCCAATTCCAGGATAAATGTAGGCACTTATGATTTTTCTTTAGGAGATGATTAAATGTATTCTATATGGAAACCGTATAACTAGGCTAGAATATCTCAAAGAAGTTCAACTTTAAGTGTTTAATAACTCAGTAGAGTTTCTAAACCCCCTGCAAAAGGAAACCGGCTATATAATATACAAAAATCACTCATTCTTATCATATCTATTCAATGGCGTTAATCATTTCTGAATCACTGAATTGAAACAAGTGTGCAGCCAGCGAAGTCAACTCCTGCATACTTGTTGCAGCTCAGTGCTGAAGGTAGAGGATTAGCATGACAGATATGGAATAATTTTCAGGAGAAGATGAGAAAATGTCAACCTAGACATTTCTCTAATTACAGGTTTCCCAAGCATATGCTATAGGCAAAATGTTAGCCACAGGGTAAGGTGGATCTGAAGAACAAGTGTGCTTTAATGCCATCTTAGCCCTTATTCACACCTACAATGCAGGTGATTTAGGGATTCCTGTGTCAGGGATGGTGATGGATTTCTTACCGCATGTAATCATATTACATACGTTTACATGTGATGTGCCACTGCTCTGCCGCTTTCAAATGCGGCTAGCGACATCCGATTATTAACTTGAATGGGTGACAGTTGCCTCTTGTAAACGGGAGATTTGGAATTTCTGCTGCAAGAAATCGCAAGTTCCTGATGCAGGAATCCGTAAACGCACCTACATCGGCGGTGAAAAATAGGGCTTATGTGTAAGGGCAGCCTAAACTGCTTTAAGGCATATAGCATTATCCTTATTACTTTTTAGACCAAAAATATTGTCCTTTATCAATTTATTTTCATAAAGTAAGCTTTTCACAATTCAATCTGAACATATCATGAACAATACAACATTAAATTACAGAGAAACGGTCTTAACAAAATAAATAAAAAAAATCCCTGCTGCCGGTATGAAGGATGATCACCTCGAGGTGCCTGAATATACCTGTAGCATCCTCCCAAACCCTCCTGTAAAGCTGGTCATACACTGAAAGGATTTTGTCCAATATCTAAAAATTCTGGCAGCAGGTGACTTAGCCAGCACTAACTGCAGGACGAACGAGAAAATTCCAATAGTGTACGACTAGCAGAATGCCAAATCTTCATTCAATCTGAAAGGCAAACCTATGACGCTTCCCGATATTGGCAAAGATTGCCCGCTCCTTCCTGCCACCTTAACATTCCAATAGGCCATGGAGGCTGCCAAATCATAGGAATAAGCCAATAGTGGGGCACACAGGGCTTAGCAGGATAACTGACACTTCCAGGTAGTAAAAGAGCTTTGTTTCGTTGTCTCTGTTAGCATAAACCAGTATATCTGGAGACATAGGCAGCTGAAGTTGTATTCAGAATGTATTGGCCATTTACCCCTTCTGTCAGGGAGGTTCAGGAGTGAAGTTAGCACACTTGACTTTTATAGGGAAAATAAATAGACAAACATCAATATGGCAACCTCTGATTATTTATATACAGTATATATAAAAACTGAAAAAAACAAAAACTTTCAAATGGTATATTTTTTTTAAATAAACTACACATTTACTTTTTTTGATCCCCTTTTCATTTACAACATTCTATTTGCACTTTTGTGTGCATGGGCTCTGTTTGTACAACAGCCTGACCACATGTGTCCCTCACACCCACAGAGATGTAGTCCTGTGACTCCAGGGCCAAATGTCACAGCTGTTAATTGAGTAAACACAGTGGGGTTTCTGTCTTCAGCTCACAGCTTATTTACACAGATGCAATGCTCTTGAATGAATTTGAGGAATGTTAGCTTGAAAAGAACAACAGAACTGAATCTGCCTTGCAAGATGTGTGTTTATTTGACACATATGCAAGTTTGCAGCTATGTAAACAGCAAATGTGCTGGCATAGTCCATCTCTCCAGAAAGAAAAAAAAAATGTGCCATTAACTCTAAAAACCTAAAGAAAGTTAGCTTTCATACATAAAGTATTAACAAGTTTTTGTTTTTTTCTTTAACTCCTATACTACCTTCTGTGAAAATAAAGCGGTTTTTAGTCCCTACTAACATCTGCTTCAAGCTTGGTCCCGTTTTAGGTCTCGGTCTAGGGCCAGCTGGGTGGGATACGTCTTAAACCAGAGCCAAAGATTGGCTGGCCCATAAGTGGCTCTTGTTGAATCAAGACCCGCACATTCCGTAAGCCCATAGAGGATTTTGTTGTAGGTCCATACAAGAAAAGCTTCAATTTCAGGCAAACTTGCATTTGGTTCTTAAGCTGGCCATACACTATCAAAAATGTATTAGAAAAAAATTATTTTCAAAAATTTCAGGTCAATTTTCTGATAGTTAAAGGGGTGCAATTGGCAATCAATTTCAACAATAGTGACTAAAAAAAACCCATCAAAATTAAAATTTGAACGACATTCTACAAGTCTCTGATGGCATTATTAAATGTTGTGACAAGATATTTCATAAGAATGTTTGTATGCGGCAGGTCTTTCCATGACCTTTGCCCCCTCCAGTGCCCACAGCTCTGTGCTCTCCATCACTGCACTGTCCGCCACAATCTTCACCATTGCTTCATCCTGCCTGGCGTCTTCTCTCTTCAGCGGTTACAATTCATAAATGACAATTAATAATAATAATAATAATAATAATAGGACTAAGGCATTCATGTGCAGGATTTACATGGTCCTGACATCTCACAGATGTTGGTAGTAGGTTGGGAGTGCACAATGCACAGCACATGCACCACAGGCAGTGTACACAAAGAAACTAAAATGCTAGCAGATAGATAAAGCGGTTTTTGGCATGAGACATACAAAGTATTTTGGCTTCAAAATACTTATTCTAAAGCAATTTTCGTCTTTGCAGAGGACATTGAGTACTATGCTTACAAGTTAACTTGAACACCAGCTCACTTGCACTACAGGTTCTTCAAGCCTGGAATTAACAGTTGATTGGCCTCCTCCAGGCCAAAAACTCTTTAGTGCGGGCCATGCCTCTTAAATGAGCCCCCAAAGACTTGTATAGGTGCTCTAAAGGTGCTCTAAAGACCATTGACACTTGGGAGTATGGGCCTATTCAAGTCTGTGGAGGCTCACAGTGCAGGAGTACGGTGCTATTCAGGTCTGTGGGGGCTCACAGTGCAGGAGTATGGCACTATTCAAATCTGTGGGGGCCCACAGTGCAAGAGTACGGCACTATTCATGTCTGTGGGGGGGGTCGCAGTGCAGGAGTATGGCACTATTCAAATCTGTGGGGGCTCACAGTGCAAGAGTACGGCGCTATTCATGTCTGTGGGGGGGTCCCAGTGCAGGAGTATGGTACTATTCAAATCTGTGGGGGCCCACAGTGCAAGGGTACGGCACTATTCATGTCTGTGGGGGCTCACAGTGCAGGAGTACGGCACTATTCAAGTCTGTGGGCATCTCACAGTACAGAAGTATGGCCTTATTCAGGTCTACGTGGGCTCACAAGCAGGTGTGGTCAGCGCTGAAGAATGGATTTTGGGCCAAAGTAAATAAAACAGCACAGGAGACCACAGCTATCCTGGCGAGATCATTAAAACTAGTTCATGTTAGAATGGACTAGGTAGACTTGTCTTAACAGAATATCTTTCTTGTCACTTGCCTGAGGGGATAAAACAAGGATAAAAGGTGCCCATACACTGCTCAATTCTCGTACGAGAATCGCGGGAAATTCCGCGATTGGACGAGAATCGAGCAGTGTGAATGAAGACGTGCCACCGTTTCTACTGTACGGTCGCATGTCTTTTGTCTAAGGAGCACGCTAGAAAACCAGCCGAAAATCGTACGATTTTCGGCTGGTTTGAACGGTGCTCGGGAGACAAATGCCGAACGGGCTGGAACGGGCTACTACTATAGGTTTATTCTAGATGGCACTCTTCTTACCAGTCTACATGTGCCTACCTAGTAAATACCTCACCGGACCATACATTCTTCAACGTCATTTTGTTCAACTGCGTTGAGTTAATTTTACTCATCTGGGTTCTGTCACCTTTTTCCATTGACTGCATTTAAACCGCTCATTTTCTGTCTTATTTACATTTTTCACTGGGACTAAAGTGACAGCAAATTCAAATTTTCCAGTTATTAAAAGTTACAGACACAGTGGGGACATATTTTCATGGACACTTGTTCTATTGACAACTGTGCGTTGCTGGGGCCTCTTTTCATTTTCAAACCTTAACTGAACAAACTGAAGAGAGAAGCTGATTGGTTGGTATAGGCAACTGCTCCAGATTCTCCTGCTCCTGTTTAGATAAATTCCCCCCAATATCCTGGCTGGAGAGATCCCTATTTCCATGCGGTTTAGTATTGAGAGGCCTCTTTTAGAATATGTTTTATACATTAAAACTCTGTTAGGGGATTTATTAAAACTGGAGCAGACAAACTGCTGCAGTTGCCCAGAGCAACCAATTCGCTTCCCTCTTTCATTTTCAGAGCTTAACTGACAAACTGAAAAGAAAAGCTGATTCTGGAGCATTCCTGACTGGCTGATACAGGATTCTGCATGTTTTGCACACCTTCAGCAGAACTTTTTAAAAGCGATGATGGAATTCTTTTTTTTACCTGCTCTAAAAATATGTATAAACCATATTCACTGATAAAGAGAAAGACTATTGTTAGCAAAAAAAAAGTCAAGAGTCATAGTTTCACCCGATAATATCTGCCCTTGTAACCTCAGTGTGTAAAAGTATGTGCAGCTGTGACATGGATTCACCCCAATATAAAATGAAAGTAAATTTTAATGTAAGTAGGCCTCTTTACAATTGAATTCACCCTGGGGGTTATGCATCCTCCTCCTCCTCACTTCCTGGACACTTTTGTACAGTGACTTGTTTGAGCCACAGCAGGAGTTGAAGTGTGTAAATTGCATTCCCTACATCCAAATTAACATATTACACATGAATGCTTCATTTCTGTATGCAACAAGAAACAAAACATTGAATGTATAGTTGATTCCGCACAATCAACATAACATTAAGTGGTACTGAAGATGTAACATTTGTAAAACAATGCATCAAAGGTTTCCATTCACAAGGCTGTACAAAAAGATTTTAAAAAATGAACTGTTGCAACTCTGCACCATCTACATACAGATTGCATATAGAAAATACAAAACACTTCCTCTATAAAATCAAAACCACTACAATGGCGTAGTTTACTCCTCCAAAGCGGCGTCATGTAATTAAAAGGTTGGAAGTCGTTCGGATACCTCCGCCTTGTAAACTTCATTTGTTTCAGCAACAATATAAACATTTGTTTCCGTCCAATAAAAGCAAACATTCAAAGTGAAAACATTTTTTTGGTATTGGTAAAGAAATATTTCTTGTGTATAAAACTATGTATACTTTGACTTGTTTGAAAATCAATTTGTATAAAAAAAAAAAAAAAAAAAAAAAAAAACACCACCACAATAAAACGGCAAATGTGACAAATTAGAAGATGGAAACGCAAAGCTTAGGGTAATGTAATTTTGTGACAGGAGAATAATTACACAGCTGTAGATCTGTGTGGCACAGAAGAAAATGCTCTCCGGCTGAAGGTTTTGGGTTACACTACCAAGGTGTGGTAAGAATTTGGTTGACAAATTGCTATATTGCTGGGTTAAGTCTCTGCACACTTTTTTTTTTTTCCTTTTAGCTTGTTGAAAAGTGTATTAAGACCTCAGAGTGGAGTCATGTTGCAATCAACAAAGCTAAAATTCAAAAGAAATTGCTATGGGTACCAGCTCGCAAAAATAAACCCACACATACATAAACACGCACACTCAGACTGAATAATAGCAGCTTATGGAAAGTGTTACTTCATTTACACGGACCCAACAGCACGTAACTAGCTTATTCATGGGCTCTTTGTGATTCAACAATGAACTCTTGAAGGCCACCAGTATGTAATAAGAAGAGGAGATGTGATTGATCAGTAGGTCTTGTGGGAAAAAAAATAACACATAATAAAAGCCACTACAAGACAGTATAATTATGGGTCACCTAAGACGCACACAAATATCAAAACCTAAGATATCACCAGCACATCAATGCAGAAAAACAAAAACCAGACATTTTATTTGCCACCATATAGTGCAATGTTTCAGTGGCCCTAAAAGGTCACACTATGTAGTGGTGAAGAAATCTTGGGTTTCGTTTTGCTGGTGATATCTTGGATTGTGTGACTATGCCATGTGTCAGTTTACGTAGGCCAGAGGTGGACGATATGGAATTTAGAAGCCAGTCTGTCCAATCCAGGAGCCAGTAGAATTTTATTAAAGCAACTTCATGGACAACAAGTAGACAAAACCTAAAAAGTTACGTGCCAGCTACTTTTTAAGAAGCATTGGCTACCTGGCTCTTGGGATCTGTCCAGCCTTGAGTTAAGCACCCACAATTACTCAATGTCTTCGGCTGTGAGGAGTCCACTTGACTGTGACACCCCACTCTTTTTCAAAATACAACTTTAAGATGTGCTTTTTTCATAAAACCACTGAACATCCATAAAGAAACAATTAGGAACATGTTGATTGGAGTTATTTACGAAAGCCATGCACACAATATGCAATAAATATGAAATCACAATTGGTCAATTATTCTTAGTGCAACTAGTGGGTGGAAGCTTTCGTATGATTGCTTAGGGGTTCTGCACATGACTGCTTCTCGCACAATACAGGTTTGTTATACACAGGTACCAAAGAGCTTTGATGGTAATTGCACATTTGAAATCAACCATTGTTACACACTACAGCCAGGTATTGGGTGACTACACATGTACACAATGGCCATTGAGAGAGGGCCTGGAGCTATTTGGGAACTCAGCTAGAAGACCAAATCCAGCAACTAAGAAAGAGCCAATTCAGAATAATAGAGCATTTAGGGCCACCAAATTCTAGCAAGCTACAGTCTTTGACTTCTAAGCTGTCATCACACGTTACTGCATACAATACAGAGCAATGATTGGAACATCTGTGGCTTCCATTAAATATCTATAAGCATGCTAGACGTGCACCCAAGATCACAACATGGTAATGGCAGCAGAGATGGGAATGGATATGTATTTTACCAAGAATGTAGATGGAATATTGCTAGATAACATATCATTAGACATTGATATACATATTTCCAAGACTGAAACTGGGAAACGGGAAATACTACCAACATCTGAACCTTTATTAGACATCTATATGCAGATTTATAAACGCTGAAACAGCAAAAACAGCTATACAACCAACATTTATACCTCCATATTACATACTTCGAGGACTGAAACTGGAAAATTGCTATACTACCAACATTTGTACCATCATTAGACATCTATATGCAGATCTCCAGATCGAATCCTGAGAAATGTCTAATGAAGCTAGAAATGGTGGTATAGCCATCTATACACATTTCCTAGACTGACACTAGACTAAATTACTATATTATCAACATTTGAAACACCATTAGACATCTCTATGTAGATTTCCAAGACTGCAACTGGGAAATGGCTGTATTACCAACATTTCTACCTCTATTAGACATCTATATATGAACATTTTCAACTCTGACAACAGGAATGATTATACCACCAGCATTTGTACATGTATTATACATCTCTGCCTCTATTTCCCTGGTCCCTAGTTCCCCTTAGAGCCCACCATGGGCACATCGTGAACGTTGTCTATGTGATGTATACACACGATCGGATATGTCTGGGTCACTTTCACATCTCTCATGGGCTAACCCTCAGTTCCCATAGCACTCCCCCATGCCAATCCCAGCAAGCTGAAAAGACTTACAATTGCACAGCCCATCCAGGCAGACGATCGGGTACCATGTGGAGATCTCCACGGCTGCAATCCAGCAGATCTCCCAAACATCGACATGGGGGCGGACAGGAGCCCCGATCAGAATTCAGGCCGAACGCAAAGCCCTGAGAGCACAGCACCGCTGCGACCACTAGTAGCAGCGCCATCCTTATCCTCCTGTGTCCCAGCACGGATAAATCCAGTTCTAGCAGGCAGTCGTTCCTCCAGGCCAGGAGCCGAGCATACCTCGGACACTCCAAATCTCCCCTCTACAAAATCCGTGCACACAAAACTCCAACTCCGCTCTGCAAACTTTCCCCCTCCTGTCCCCCTTGCTCGGCAGGGAAGGGTGCTGTGCTGTCCTCCTATTGGTCACCAGAGCCCCCCTCACGTGATGCAAACAAGTCACTGCTGATGGGGGATGGGGAGAGAGAAGAGATTCCAGCCCTCCACCTAACACCTCTCCATCAGAAGATGACACAGATCGCTGATAACACTGATTACTGTGAAGTGTGCTTTCCCTAAACTGGGGGAGGGATGTCCTCCTTGTTCACAGCACAGGAAAACCCTCCTCTGGAGTAGACAGCTCAACAACTGCTATGGCTGGGGAGACTGTATATCATATACTTAACTGATGACTAGAAATTAGAACCTGTCATTTGTTACCCTGTCTTCATAATCAACATGTGATAATCAACACAGTGACTGCATGTAGAGCGAAATCCAATCACAAACATCTTATAGAAGCGTTTATATGTTCATGTGATTTCACAAGTCAAGATTTACAAAGCTGTACTCCAGACATAGAAACTTTCATTTACAGTGACACTAAACTCAGGAGTTAAACCTTAAAAATATATTCAAGTACCTTAACTATTAACAAAAATGTATCTTATTTGTGTATCACTCGGCTGTAGATCCTCCAATCATCTCTGAATTGGTGCTGACACTGCCCTTCCTTCTGGAGGGTGACTACTATTGTTCCCCATGGTCCCTGTGTGTGTTGTAAAGTAGCCACCTCCCCAAGCTCACTCTCGTGACTACAATCTCAGTACAAAGTAGAAAACTAAACCTGAAGTTATAGTCAATCAGTCAATCACAGGAGTGAGCTTGGAGTGGTGGCTACTTTACACACACGGGGACCATGGGGAACAAAAGTAGGCACCCTCCAAGGAAGGACAGTGTCAGAACCAATTCAGAGATGATTTGAGGATCTGCAGCCAAGGGATACACAAATAAGGTCCAGTATTGTTAATAGTGATGGGTACTTTAACCCTTTCCCTGCCAATGACGTGCGGCATACGGAGGAACAAAAGTGTTCCTGGCTGCCCAGGTCCGTATATGCCGTACGGACCTAGCAATTACAGTTCTGCTATAAGCTCATGGACTGTCCCCTTCAAATTAATATCTGTCATCAGCGGCTCACAAGCCGCTGATGACTGCTATTAGCAAAAACACCCCCCCGCCGCCGGTATTGCTGCTGCCGGCCTCCGGCATCTGGAGTCTCTCATCCATCCCTGGAGCCGCTCCAGGGAGGGATGGGAGACTCCATGGATCCCCGCTGCTGTCCCCCGCTTGTAGGGTCTATGGCAGCGGGGATCTGTAGTAAAATCACCGGCGGGGGAACGACCGGCAGCTGGCCGCAATTCAGGATGGCAGAGCGGCATAGTTATCGGAGCCGCTGTCATCCTGTCAGTTTTTGGATGACAGCGGCTCTGTAGCTTGGCCGAGCGGGGGATCGTTAAATATCATTGATATCTATCGATACTCCGGTGTTTGTAAATTACTGGGGACACATAGTACTATGTGTCCCCAGTTATGAATGTACAGGCTGTGATTTACATCACATCCTGTTCATTCAAGAATTTATGAATGGGGAGTAGCACTCACTATAGAGGCTCCTCCCCATTCATAAACTGGTGATAGTAAAATATTTTTACTGTCATCAGTTTCTGAATGGAATGGGAAGCCTCTGTACTGAGTGCTTCCCATTCATTGAGAGCTGGGGCTGCAGAAAAGGAAATTTTATATTTCAAAAGGGAAATGTCAGGGGTCTGTACTATTGGGTCCCCCAATAGTAAAATAAATAAATAAATAGAATTTAAAAAAAAATACTAAAAAAATTAATTAATATTGTAAAAAAAAAACATAATGTGTAAATAAATTAATAAAAAAACTACAACCCCTCCCTCCTCCCACACAAATAACATACACGTGCACCATATTGTGGTGTACGCCATGCACGTGCGCTGCAGTGCGTGATTTTTATTATTTTTTTCTTTTCTTTAAAAAAAAACATTAATTTAACTGTGGCAGCGCATGGCAAAGCTTTGTGACGCATTGCCATGCGTTGTGATACCTTGTGTTGCAATTAAATATACGCCTGTATCATTTAATCACAACACAAACACCAAGACAGCGTAAAAACTATTTTTAACATAAGTCGCTTATTTACAGTTTTGCGTACCTTCATTTTTTTACCTTTTCGCAAAAAAGGCGCAATTTCAAATTTGCAAATATTTGTTATTTATTAACTCAATACAGTTTTATCTTTTAGATTTAGTCAGAAAATTATTTTTTTTGTGCACTGATAGTGATTTTAGCGTGTTTTATCAATTGAATTGTGTATTTTTATCGGTTTAATATTAATTTGAGAAACATTTGCGCAATTATCGCAGGGCCTACAAATTTAGTATCACCATCTATTTATTCTACCGGGCCTGCGCTTTCAGGAAATATATGGTTTGGGGGGTCTTTTACAAACGTTAGCAACGCAGCAGTTGGATATAAAATCAATGTGAAAAATTGCCGGCATCTGGAGCCTCTCATCCCTGCCTGGAGCCGCTCCAGACAGGGATCTGTGACTCCATGGATCCCCGCTGCTGTCCCCCACTTGTAGGGGCTGTGGCAACGGGGATAAAAAAATATCCAGCGAGGGGCGGAGGAGCAAGCGTCGGCTGGCGGGGAGAAGCCACAAGTTTCAGGATGGCTGAGCAGTGAGAACGGAGCCGCTGTCATCCTGTCAGTTTCCGGATGACAGCTGCTCTGTGCGTGGCCGAACGGAGGATCGATAAATATCATTGATATTTACCGATACTCTGTGCAGCACAAACACCGGAGGAAGTGATCGTGTGATCCATCCAGTGTTTGTAAATAGCTTTGTGAATAACACATATGGGGGTTATTCACAAAGCTGTTGAAGGCAGCCGTGTGAATAACCGACCCGAAGTGAAGTGAGCCGAACGCAGTTCGGCTATTCACCTCAGGCTTGTACAGCTGATTTCAGCCGTACACCGACGGCTGAGTTCGGGTCGGCCGAAGTGCAGAAGGAGTTTGACTCAGCTGATCCAACATCTGGATCGGCTTACCTGAACCTACGGCAGGCTACTCGTTACTGTTCGGCCTATTCTCATAGGGGCCAAACAGCAGTGAGTGAAAAGCCGAGCGGCATTCGGCTCAGCTATTCTGCTCGGTACCTTTGTGGTACCGAGCAGAATAGAAAAAGTAGAAAAAAAAGGAGAAAATTATTGGGCGGCGCTAGCAGTGACAGCGAGCTCCGCCCAACTGTTTTCTATTGGACGAGACCAGCTGTCATTACAATGAGAGCTTGCCGGAGCCGGCGGTGATATCAAAGCCGGCTCCGACAAAGCACTCATGACAGTCCAGCGTCCCCTGGTTACTAGGTAACCAGGAAATGCTGAACTGTCATTACACACTGAGAACCCGGCAGAGCCGCCTTGATATCACAGCGGCTCCGCTGGGTTCTCAGTGTAATGACAGATCAGCGTCCCTGGTTACTCTGCATGCAAGTGGCCAGAGCCAGCCGTGAGATGATGGCTGTCTGCGCCAAGCTGTCAGTAGCAGGTTGTCGGCCGGCCGTTCCAGCTTCGGCTTTCACCTTGGCTCAGTCGAGCCGAAGCATATGCCTTCGGCTCGACTGAGCAGCTCGGCCAACTTTGGGAGCTGTACGGGCTATAGAGAATAGCCCATACAGCAGCGCTGCAGTTCTACTGAACTGAAGGGGTCATGGGGCCGAAGCTAGCCGAAGGATCAGCCGAAGCTATGGCTAGATCCTTCGGCACCACAACTCTGTGGACTCTGTGTCCTCAATTTCTTTTTCTATTTCAAAAGGGAAATGTCAGGGGTCTGTTTAGACCCCAGATATTTCACTGTAGCCCCCCCAACAGTAAAAAAATAAATACAAAATTATTAAAAAATAAATAAAAAAATGTAAAACCCCTCCCTCCCCCACATAACATACACATATTGTGGTGCACACCATGCACATGCGCTGCAGTGCGTTGTTAGAGCGCATCGCAGTGCATGTTTTTTTATTTTTCTTTTGAAAAAAAACATTAAATTAACTGTGGCAGCGCATGGCAAAGCTTTGTGACGCATTGCCATGCGTTGTGATACTTTGTGTTGCAATTAAATATATGCCTGTATCATTTTATCGCAACACAAATACCAACACAGTGTAAAAACTATTTTTTACATAAGTCGCTTATTTACAGTTTTGGGTACCTTAATTTTTTTACCTTTTCGCAAAAAGGCGCAATTACAAATTTGCTAATATTTGCTATTTATTAACTCAATACAGTTTTATCTTTTAGATTTAATCAGAAAATTATTTTTCTTGTGCACGGATACTGATTTTGGTGTGCTTTAATTTGAGAAACATTTGCGCAATTATCACAGGGCCTACAAATTTAGTATCACCATCTGTTTATTCTACCGGGCTTGCGCTTTCAGAAAATACATGGTTTTGGGGGGTCTTTTACAAACGCTAGCAACGCAGCAGTTGAAAATCAAATCAATGGGAAAAATTGCAAAATTAGAAAAATGTTCCGGAGGGCTGTGGCAGCGAAAAGGTTAATGCATTTTAAGATTTAACTCCTGAGTTTAGTGTCCCTTTAATACACTATCTGGCGAAAAAAAGTCACACACTCTAATATTTGGCTGAACCACCTTTAGCTTTGATTACGGCATGCATTCACCATGGCATAGTTTAAATAAGCTTATGCAACGTCACATTCATTTCCATCCAGAGTTCCATTAATTTTTCACCTAGATCTTGTAGTGATGATGGGAAAGTTGGACCACTGAGTAAAGTCTTCTTCAGCACATCCCAAAGATTCTCAATGGGGTCAAGGTCTGGACTCCGTGGTGGCCAATCCACGTGAGAAAAGTATGTCTCATGCTCCCTAAACCATTTCACAATTTGAGCCTGATGAATCCTGGCATTGTCATCTTGGAATATGCCCATATTGTGTCATCAGGGAAAATCCATTGATGGAAAAACCTGGTCATTCATTATATTCAGGTAGGCAGCGGACCTTATCCTTTGGCCACATAAGGTTGCTTAACCTAGTCCTGTCCAACTGAAGCCACCCCAGATCATAACACTGCCCAAAATCCAGGTGGTGACCTTTTTCGTTGGCTGAGTAGTGTATAATGACTTTTGTACCCATTAGGGATGACAGTGGTGATTTCCACAAAACTGATTTACTCAAAAAATTACTGATCTGCATTGACAGTCTTTGCAGATTGTGCAAGGTTTCCCTGCCAATTGCCAGTACCCTAGCTAGGTCAGGTGTGGGGAGGTGGAACAGCTACAGCACATCCCTTTAAAATCCTGGAAGTATCAAAAGTAATTCAAAATATAAGTACTGTTTTCAGGACAACAGGGGAAAAACATTTAGGGGTCTATTCACGAAGCTGCCGAGGGCAGCCGAGTGAATGATCTCGGCCAGCTTCGGCTTTCAGCACGGCTCAGCCGAGCCGATGCATATGCGGTCGGCTCGGCTGAGCCGCTCGGCCATGATCGGGAGCTGTACGGGCTATTGTGAAGAGCCCGAACAGCATCCCTTCGGTTCTATACATGTGTTCCTGTGACAACAGGATACTTACCTCATTTTGGAAAGATTTATTTTCACATCCTGTTGTCTTTACAGGACATGAAGTGCAGAAAAAGCTCTTGAATGGAACACAGATAACGGGGAAAAAAAAACTGGCTGGGGGTTCAATCATTCTATACTCTATCCAAAATGTGAAAAAGGTTTTGGCTTTAGATGTAGTTTAAGACCCTCTGGCCCCCAATGTTTTCACAAAATAAATCCATGGTCTCCTTTTTTAAATATTTAAGAGGTATATAAAAGGAGGAGTAGTTCACTATCAAAGTAGGGTTAGTATTGCCACTAGGCAAGCTCTTATGAAAATCCAAGGAGGCGAAATATGCAGTGAGTGGGGGGACATCATTACATGCCGATGTACATGAGGGGGTTGAATTACTAAAGCTAAAAAAGATTGATCAATTTGTTCAATTCACATACTGTTTTTTTTTCCTTGCATGTTAAATGGGGAATTCTTTACAAGTAATTGTTAACTGCATTTACTAAGCTAAGGGAACATTGACGGGCAAGGAGAAGGCGGGGGGAAGAGGCAGAGCGGGAGTGAGGCCAAGTTGCTGCACCATGGGCCTCTAGGTTGTACTTGCCCCTGGGCTAAAAGTTGCCAGTCAGCCCCTGCCCAGGTGCTTGGTTAGATCACTGCTTTATGGGAGTTTGTTCCAGTCTGAGCTCTACAAAAAGGATTGTCAACACTGTGATAATTTTATTTTATGGAGGAGACATTTAGATGTGATTAAGCATTATGGAGGGAACATTTGTATAATTTGACATTTGTTATGAGCCAATGTAAGAATGTGGAAGGAGAAAGAAACATTTAAAAAAAACACTTCCATTTATTTAGGGATTAACCATTTTTTTTTCTATACATCTCCTTTAGTTTTAATTACACAAATGAAGTTAATGTGTTATTATATCATTGCACATGGCATAAATATTGAGCACCATCCTAACAAAAATGGCACACATGTTCTGATATCCTGAGCGCAGTGACATTATTATTCAAGTGTGTCAGTGTAATAGATTATTATTGTTATTATTATTATACAGGATTTATATAGCGCCAACAGTTTGCGCAGCGATTTACAATATAAGGAAGACATTACAATCACAATGCAATTTAAGACAAGATGGTAAGGAGGGTCCTGCCCGTGAGGGCTTACAATCTAAAGCAGGGTAGCCAAACTCCGGCCATCCAGCTGTGGTGAAACTACAAATCCCATGATGCATCTCTCTCCGGGAGTCATGTCTGTGGCTGTGAGAATCTTGCAATGCCTCATGGGATTTGTAGTTCCACCACAGCTGGAGGGCCGGAGTTTGGTTACCCCTGATCTAAAGGGTGGGGGAAGTGATACATGAGGAGGTAGCTGTGTGGGGATGAATTGCTTGAGAATGTGATGGTTCAGTGGTTAGGTTGAGGTCGGATGTATCGGTTAACAGCCTGATCATGAAAAGATTCTTAATATGACACATTCATATACCTATAATCAATAAGTGTTCATTACAAAGCTGCACAAAGTACAATTCCTTAAGCATCCCTTCATATTTTCCCTGGAATGGGGGTATAAAACCTACCAGGCAATGAGTCGAATCATCACTCTCTTGAGCTTCAGAATGTTATCCTCTGGCTGTTCTCTGACATTTCCAGGTATGTCACATAGTGTGTCCCCTGCTAGGCCCAGTGGTTCCTCTCACAGGCAGCTACTTAAGTCACAGAGAAGATCTACAGAGCCCAGATTTAGACTTCAAGATTACAAAAACTAAGGGCCCGTTCACACCTGTGCATTGCAGTAACACACTGTAAAATGCGTATTTTACTGAGTGTTCCCATAAACGCACAGCAACTTGTGACATAGTTCAGTGCATTGGGATCCTAGTCATTTGAATAGCACCCAACACACTAAACCAACGCATCACAAAATAATTATTATTTAAAGCCCATCTTTGGACAAACCTAAGGACTGTTCTTGCTGTGGGGCTACCCCCACCCTGCAAGAGTTAACTGCTCATTTTTGTCTAGTGAACAAGAAAAAGCTGTTTCTCTTACCTGATCTCCGCCCCTTGCTAGCTCCCTCTGGGCTGCTAGACTGGTCCTCTTCTCCCCTTTGCTCCAGCAGTCTATGGACCGCTGATGTCATCTTGCCTAAAGCAGGCTACATAGACCTGAATTAGATGTAAGGATGCTGAGGGTCCAAACAGAGCGGAGGGGAGTAAAGCTGAGTGAGGATTATGTAAGTAAAAGTGGTTTAGGCACTTGCGAATGGGGCCGGTCGCATGATTTCACATCAGGGTGCAGTCATCCACCTGCATCTGTGAACAGATGAGGACAGTGGCAGCTGTCATTGTATTGTATAGCCCCTCTATCCTGCAGCAGATCCTATAGGTCTCATGAGTCCAATGGAGGAATTTGTGGGACTGGGTCACCAGGGATAGGCACGGACCAAGGCTGTGGCGGACATTTTCCCAAGTACAGCCCTTAGTGAAGGACACCAAGGTACATTTCAAACTAGAACCATCAAAAAACACTCTGTGGGAATTTATTAAAACTGGAACAGACAAAAACTGGAGCAGCTGTGCATGGCAACCAATCAGCTTCTCTCTTCAGTTTGTTCAATTAAGATTTGAAAATGAACGAGTGAAGCTGATTGGTTGCCGTGCACAGCTGCTCCAGATTTTGTCTGCTCCAGTTTTGATAAATCCCCTTCTCTGTCTAGTCTCTGGCCTAGTTCCACAAGTACAAATAAGTAGGGCTGCAGCTAACGATTATTTTCAAAAATGATTAGTTAGCCTATTATTAAGTTTGATTAATCGATTAATCAGATAAAAATAATAATAATATTCAAAAAAAAGAGGGCACCAGTGATGGAATACTAATTTGTATTTTCGATTGTTTTCCATCACGGGAGCGAGCTTGGATCGGTGCCTACTTTACAACACACAGGGACCATGGGGAACAAAAGTAGCCACCCTCCAGAAGGAAGTATAATGTCAGCACCAATTCAGAGATGATTTGAGGTCCCTCAGCTTAGTGATACACAAATAATATACCACCAGCTATAGAGAAATACAACAAATCCCAAAAAATGCATTATACTATAATGTATTATTGCTGGGGTTTGTTGTATTCCTCTATAACTGGTGGTATTCTGCCTGCGTTGCACCGCTGTATAATGTATTATTGCTGGCTGGGATTTGTTGTAGTCCTCTATAGCTGGTGGTAAATTATTGTGCTGTATAATGATTATACAGCGCAATACAGAATATACAACCAGCTATAGAGGAATACAACACATCCTGGCAATACATTATACATGAAGTGTATAATGTATTGCTGGGATTTGTATTCCTCTATAGCTGATGATTCATATACAGCGCAATGTACCATCAGCTATAGAGGAATACAACCAAAACTATCCCAGCAATACATTTATACAGCATGTGGGGGAAGTGTGCAGGCAGTCTTACCTGCAAGCAACTTTACTTTCTTCCCCGAGATCTTCGTTGCCCCACGCTGCATTCTCTCTGCAATGACGTGATCGTCTTGGCGGCGGGCAGCGTCTTGGCGGCGGGCAGCGGCGGGAGAGAGCTCAGAGCTGTGTGAGACGAGGAGGCGTGGAAGAGGTGCGGCGTGCGATGTAAGGCATGAAGTGTGCGGCGCGCGACATTTGTGGAGTCAGAGGTAACTAATCGAAAGCCGACTAATCGATGATGGACTCTTCCCCTGTGGGCCCCCACCAAGCAGCTGGTGCCCAAGGCTGAATAAGGGCCTGATTCTGGGCCTCAGCGTCGGGCCTATATCAGCCTTGAGCACCAGCTGCTTGCTGCTGTCCTCTTCAAACGCTCCCCCCCAGTGGGCCCCCACCCCAGCATCGGCCACCCACCCCAGAGTCTGACACCACGCTGCTGCTGTTAATTTTCCACTTCAGTGCAGTCCAGGACCAGCACCTCAGCTCAGCTCTGCTCCTCTCCACTCCACTTCCGCCTTGCTCTCAGTGCTTGTTCCCCAAGCTCCCCCCCCTCCCCCCCAAAAAAAACCTTTCCTGCATGTGCACAGCACAGGAAGGTACCAACTGCACAGGGGGCAGGGGGACCCAGCCCGGACCGTACCAAATTTACTGTACACCACTGCACACCCTGTAAGAGCCACTGATGGACACAGGTGCCGATCCCTGTGTGTCACGTACCTTGGTGTGAGCCTGAAGTGACGAGGAAGGCCTCCCCTTGCAACTCTCATCTGAGCCCCACTGGAGATGAGACTGCAGTTGTATAGACAGAGAGGGCAAGAGTGCCCGTGGCTGATATTAGACATGTGCACTGCCAAAAAATTTGTTTAGTTTCGTTTTGTTTTACATGTCGGAATTGTGTTATTTCGTTTTTCGGGATTCGGGTGTGAAAGTCAATTCGGATTCGGACGAAATTCGTTAGCGGTAGTTCGTTCGAACGTTCATTTCGTTTTCGTTTCTTATTCGTTTCGTTCATTCGTTCGTTCGTTTGCAGTAAAGTGACATTTGAGGGGGAAAAATTGTTTTCTTCAACGAACGAAACGAATAAGAAACAAAAACGAAACGAACGTTCGAACGAACTACCGCTACCGAATTTCGGAAATGGAAATTTGGATTCGTTTGCATTCGTTATATCTGTAATTTGGAATTCGGATACATCCGAATGTCCGAATTTCCGAAAATTCGTCCGAATTTCGATTTGGAACAAAACGAATCACACATGTCTAGCTGATATTAATGCTTGACACACTGGAGATGATGGTGCTGACAACTAATTACAAGAGGTAGCTGGTGGTTGATAGCAGATCGGATGGCACCGGTGTAAAGAGCTGAAACGAAGTCTGGAACAAGCCAGTTTCGTAACGGGTGAGGCACAGAAGCAGGCAAAAGTGATGTCAGGAGCAGGCCAGGTCATACACTTGCAAGCAGAATGGTACCAAATCAGAAGATGGAAGGATGGTCAGAAGACAGGTGGAGGTCACAAGGCAGGCAGAGTCAGGAATCAAGCTGGGACAAACAGGTATCAGGAGCAGGATCACAAATGCAGAATACAGCTGAAGATCTCTCAGCAAGGTGCAGATGCAGGAGCCCTCCTTAAATAGCCCGCCTGGCATCAAGAACAGACGTGCGCACGCTACGGCTCATGTATGGTGTTGCGCATGCACATTGGTTTTCGTGCATGCGCATTCCTTTGTGCAATATTGGCGTATAGCTGAACACAGGCAGGAACTGTGCTATGGGTGCTGACTGATGTACCCTGAAAGACTGATACAATCGACCCTATTCCCAAGTGTGAATGGGCCTTACACTAGTCCTCCATGTAGAAACAAGGACTTAACCCTTGCAGTGTGGAGGTAGCCCAACTACAAGGTTAGTTGTTCTGGTTTGCCTTGAAAGGGGCTTTAAATGTTATTGTTGCTTATTGGTTATCTCACTTGATACAGTATCAGACTGACTGCGGTTTTCACTAGTACTGCACAGCACCAGCATAATGTAATCTATTCTATAGCTACATAGAATAGTTGTTTATGCTTGTTTTCATTGGCACCTTTACACATGCATGCTCCCTCTAGATTTAATGTTTCTGGGTAAGTACATATGAATCATGCTGCTGGAATTATATATTAGAAAGTGAATATTCTGCTCTGCAGCAGAAAGGATTGCACTTGCCTAATTTGAAGCAGAGTGTGGAATGTGTGAACTTGTCTTATCTGAAGTGTTGGCAAGGGCAAGTGACTTAAAGATAAGAGGGAATTGATAAGCTCCCTCTTTCAACAACTTGACAGAAATAAAACAAAGAAAAATGTTCTACTGTCATATATATTGGTCTGTATGCACAAAATATTCCTTAGTGTTCAAGCACAGTAGAAGTAGACGTTCCCTTATCTCATTTTAAATGTCAGAAAACCAAGATTGCGTTATATTTGGATCAGAATTCAGACAAAAAAATTGGGTTAGTATTCTATTTTGACTTTCATGCTGTGATCCTCCGTTTGTAGCCCTAAATTTAATTGTAGATAACAGTATGGAATTATATGTGATTATACTTACAATGGTATTTATCTTACGGCTTTGTAATTGTTACTTTTACATGGATTGATATGTGTTTAGCTCCTGCTTTAACAGGCATTTGCAGGACCGGGCCAAGGCGTAGGTAGAAATGGCGATTACCTTGGGTTCTTCAGCAGGAGGGGGGTGCAAAAAGGATATGACCTGCGACCTATGCTGCTGAAGTAGTTCACAACTTATGAGGGGGTGCTCAACTTGGCACTCTTAGTTCACCCACCCAAACATTCAGTATATATAATAGTTTACACCTTGCATATAATAATGATTGTGGCAAATACAAATATATAATATACCCTTAAAGTGCTTCACTATACTTTATAATTGTTTAATGCTGATACATTTTCATCAAGTGCCATTGTTGGTTCCTCCTATCGATTGCACTCCACACAATTCCACCAGTGCTTGTTTCCTCCACCGTGCTCCCCTTCTCTCAGTGAACTCATCAGAACTGGTGTGACCTTGTATAACCATACACAGGTCAATATGCATTTTTTTCAGAAGAGTTTCCCCTTTAAATCGGTTATTCCATTAAATGAATGGCAACTTCCCTCAGATGGCACAGTGGTCCCAACAATACTCTCAATAACCCATCATGTCCAAGACAACAAAACAGGGTAAGAAAGAGTACTGCCTGGACCACTGGGTCTAAGAGGAGGGAAATCGACCAATGTGGATTTCTAATGACAACTGTCTAAGATAGTTTAGAATTTCAAAATGTTACGTAGCATGGTACAACAGGAAACTGTAAACATCTCAACAGTAAATTTTAGAAAATAAGATATGAAAACTCATGCAAGTTTTGTTGGTTGTTGTAAAATATATCAATAAGGAAAATGTCAAACTAACACCTAATTTGGTACTTTAAGCGCCTATAAGAAGCTGGTTTTCATCATTCTTTTGGTGACTGTAGGTCTTCCCTAGTAATGTGTCCATAAGCTTGTTCAGCTCAGTAATAGTCCAGATAATTACCAGCCTATTGGTGCTCTGTGCAGGTTCAGTAGAGCATGGGATATCCCTAATGGGGTAATATTAGTAATTTGGAGCACTGTTATTTTTAGCACAGAATTTCATCCTTATGCTTTTAGTATTGTCCTGTCACTAAAACCCATTTTAAACCATTTCATTGATGAGGTTGCATTGCATCTATTCTCAATACAGCTGATTTGAGCAGTGCATTTGATATTTAAAAAAAAGCTACTGAAACATTTTAAAAATGCATAATATTGCACAATAGTTCAATATTTAAAAAAAATTGTGAAGAGAAAAATTAAACACAGTTCAGAATGTACACCTTCACAAATAATTCTAATGTCTTTGTACTCTGGTTTACATGTAACTGTATTCAAATAGGTTATACACTTGAAAATTATTGCAGATATGTTTTTGACTATAGGAAAATGCGGTTTAACCAATTCCAATTACTTCTCAAACAAAGACGTCCATGTTATTTGCTGGAGTTCCTGCTATTAGTCATTGTTACCCTATATACCTCTAAGGCAAACAAAGTGTATTTAAGTAATTTCCTAGTAATTGCAGATTTTTTTTCCCCTTCAGTCTTATACCTACACGACTATCTGAAGAAGCACGTCCCCATGTTGGTAGTAATTATAGTTGACTCTATGTGATCTTATACTCAGAACCGTGGAAAGCAAATTATGCATAATTTGAGTGCACTGATTGCTACAAATACAACCATATGAACTATTTGTGAAATGTTGCCTAGGGCTTGAAATATTTTACTTTTTAAGTCTCCAGCCAAATAACTAGTTTTTCCTTTGACTTTTGTAAACAAATGATCCTAGCCTTGGTCAATCCATCAAAACTAAACTTCCACTGTAAAGTCACGTGCTGTGTACAGGTGAGTAGGAAATCTTAACTTTGCAACATAATTTTTATTCTTGTCCTATCCTGTCTTGTCTGTAGACTGTGTTCAAACTTACACAAAAAAACAATTAACATAGTACTGTTACATTTTTATTTCACATATTTAACATAAGTGATTCAACCATGCTCTACCCTGTCACCTACCTCTCTCAGCAGCTACTTAATCACTTTCAACAGAAGCATGTACTTAAAGTGACATTAAAGGATATATTTTTTTCCCTCCCCCCATGTTAATGTCAGCACTTACCTTAAATGATGTCTCTTAATCCGATCTTCCTCTTATTTCCCCATGTTTTCATCTGTCCCTCCAGCGGTGCGGCGGCTCTCCGATCCAGCGCTGACTCCTCTCTGCTTACAGGCACTTCCGATCCAGCTGTGTCTGCAGGCGGGTGCACGCGTCCATAGGCTTACCTTGCGTCTCTGCTCGTCTCCCGGCTGAGAATCCAAACTGCACATGCGCCCACCCCAAGATCCTTTGCATCCGCACGAACAGTTCCGGACTCTCTCTGCGGAAGCGCGCAGCGATAATAAGGTCAGTCTAAACCGCTGTTTAAGCGTTTGTTTAAAAAAAAAAAACTTTTTGCCTATATCTAATGCTTGTCAGCAGTAGATATAGGCAAAAAAACGGGAGGCTTTAGAACCCCTTTAATCACTTTCAGCAAAAGCAGCAAAACATGTAAGGAAACTTCCTTAGGCCCATCCTCATACATAATACAATTCATTATAAAATGCATAATGCCTAAGGAAGGAACCCAATGAAGGTCCTGATTGCTTACATCTTTAAGAACTCAATAAAGATGGTATCACTTAAACTCTAAACTTATAGCAACAGCAAGGGCAGCTCAGTTTTAGTTTATATAAGTTATGCCACACTCTGTCTCACTACGTAACCTCCACTAAACCCTGAATAATGAACACTCATCAGAGCCGTATGACTATGCCGGTGTAGGTCGTAACATGCTTTAGTCTTCTTATCCTTTCATATACCTTGCCATCTAATGAAATGTACTGGCTTCCCTACAATACTTTTTACTCCCTGTGCTATATCGCTGGCTTCATTCTATATAGTATGCAAATTTGCTGCACAAGCCATTTTGTAATTTAATATTATGAAAAATTATCTTTTCAATCTTAAGCCACTCTAATGCTCCAAAACTCTCCAAAAATACAATACAATATGGCAACCAGGAGTCGTTCTATAAACCATTGGCTTACGGAATGTCCCTAGAAAATTAATTTTCTGCTTGTGTGGTTGGATGATTGATTATCTTTTAAAGTACAATTAAACCTTCTGGTACAATTAACCTTCTGGTACAAGTACAATTACACCTACTAGCAAGCAGTATATATATGCAAAACATTAAAAAAATTAAAAAGTTACCAAAAAGGTAATTACTTACCTGCGTCTCCGCTGCTCGTTTCCGCCTGAAGTTCTGAATATTCTCGAGCTGCCGAGCAGTATCATGGGGCGGGTGCATGCGCAGTACATTTTTTTGGTGGGGAGAAGAGGAGACACACAATGGAGCTGAATGCACACAGCCATGAGCATGCACTTCGGGCAGACACCGTAGGACAGGAAGAGACAGGGGTCTGCGTGGGATCAGAGACTGGCACAAGCGCTGGAGGAACTCCTGAATACATGTGCAAGGAAGAAGATGATCGGATCAAGAGGCATAATTTAAGGTAAACCCTTAAAGCAGCATGGGAGGGGGGAACATATTTGTGACTTTAATGTCTCTTTAAAATTGTAAAAGAAACAGGTCACCAGCACTCGTTTAGAATAAATATGTCCTTTTTTAATGGACAATTGTGTCACTACAATCAACAGAGCCGACGTTTCGGGGCCGCACAGGGTCCCTTCTTCAAAGTCACAATTTTAATGCCTTGAAGAAGGGACCCTGTGCGGATTTTTTCTCAGCAAAAATGGAGCTAAACTTTTACTACCTTATTTTCACTTTGTGCATTTTATTAAATTGGTGAAATATCCAGATCTTTGCCAGACTTTTTGAAGAAATTAAGACTTTCATTTTTGGGTCATCCCTATTAACCATACGTAGATCAATATGCCCAGTGTGGCTCCTGTACCCCAGGCATACAAGCTGCAATATATATGTTATAGTATGGCAGCATTTAGGCTGGGACAATGCATATTCTCTGGGGTTCTGGATAGAGGAATGATAGTTTTGAGGGGTCAGAGGATGAGTCCAGTGAAGAGGAGCGGTGTGACTGTACTGTCATCATGTGACCAGACATGCCCAAATGGTGTGCCCCACCCTGCACCCTTCACAGCCACCAGAAGAATGTCATAGTGTGCTATGAAGGATATAAAGCATCCCTCCCATGCTTACTCCCAATGCTCCACATGTGGATGGTCATGTGTAAGTTACAGCTGACAGCGTGGTCCAAAATAATAGTGGCTGGATACTTGTTACTGTGTTGTAGCACAGGTCATAAACTTGTGGTAGGGACTGATTCCACAAGCTAGAATGGAAGCAACTGCAAGTTACTGTAATTCACTGAAACTGTACATTTTAAAGCTGCTGGATCCATGAAACCATGTTAGCCACAAACCTATACCTCATCCCTACTCAACAGTCACAGTAGGGCAGATCTAAAAAAAGATGACCTGGGAGAATAAGGCAACACAATTCAAATCTCCTCTTTGGTGAGGACCCGATATTAAACACCTCAAGGGAGGTGACTTGGTGACACAGGTTGCACAATAAAAAATGTTGGTCAGCTCTGCTATCTATCTATCTATCTATCTATCTATCTATCTATCTATCTATCTATCTATCTATCTATCTATCTATCTATCTATCTTAGTCTGTCTTTCAGTAATACATTCTACACAATATTTCAATATAACCTTTATATTTTGTATCATGAATTAACATGTTTGTGTGTAACTCCAATTTAATGTCTGGGCAATTAATAAGGATGATTAGAGAATGTAAATAATCACTGCATGATGTGTAAATCATAATTAAATTATCTTAAACAATTTAATTGAGGTAAAATTAAGGGGCCATGAGACTCATGGATGGCTTTTTCAGTACAGCTGTGAGCAATATGTTCCAGTGACTGAGCTTGACTCCCTGACGGCAATTAAAATGTTTAGACTATTATAATCTTGTCTGCATTTTAATGTAGAACCTAAGTTGAAAATATGATAGTAAACTTTATCAGATCATGAGTTTAATACTGAATAACACAAAATAAAGATCATATCTATGCAGACTAGGCTTTACAAAATGACCCTTTTGTAAGGAAAAAAGGACTTGCTCAGAAAAATGTTTTACAAATGTTAACCTTGTAATCTTCCAAGTGAAAGGGCTGAATCTCTTTATGGCCTGTGTACACTCGTATCCCTAAATTCCTTTCTGAAAACAACATGTTAAAAGATCTGACCACATTCAGGTCTGTGTCATAATGGCACTTGGGGGCCGTTGACTAGGGCAGCAGTGTAAAGGGACCAAGACTCAAAACTGACAAACTATTGTTATAGTTTTTCTTTTTTTTTTTGGTTAAAATGTGTTATTTTTTTAACCTATTTGAGTAGCACATTCTAGTTTTTACTCAAGTAGTCAAGGGTAGAGCTTGTACAAAGGCATTATCATGCTGGTGTGTCTAGCGGTGTGTGATATTTAAAGCTGAACTTCAGGGCCTTTGTCACATATGATGCTCCCCAAACTGCCTTCAAGGTGAGTGCTCCCTCCAACTCAGAGTACGGTCCAGACACTCCTTCCTCTCCTCCTCTTCTTTTCTTTCCCAGCTCTACTCTCACTCTATTTTGTTTCCCCGTGTCTCCCCAGGTTTTGTATGGTTTATTGTCACAGGTATCACTATCCTGACATACAAGTATACTGGTCCATATGACTAGATAGATGTGAACCTCACTTCTGACACACAACGCCAAGCAGGCTGGGATCCTCCCGTAGGCTAGGTTGTGAATCCCGTCTGGCGGATCATTCCAAGATCCCACGGCAGAAGTTTGGCCAAATCTATACGGTAGTTGATGGGTCCTGATTTGGTGCTGCTTCCCATGCACCAACCTTGTGCCTCTCCATTTCTGTGATACTTTCCATGTGCTATGTGTTTTGTTGAATATGGATGACCTGTTTGCCACAGGCATCAGTTGGCATTGCAACATGTCTGTGTATATTTGCACTGTTAAACTCAATAAACATCTGTTTGGAAAAAAAAGCTGAACTTCAGGATAAGTAAATGTTGTTTGAAAACAAGAAGCATGTGCATTCTTACTTGACTCTTGGTGAGCTTTGTGTATTGTTTCCAGATCTGTGCAGTAATCCAATGTAAAAAACTTTGCCTTTGTGCTGAAATTTCCTGCATTAAGGACCGGTCACTGCTGCTCTTTCTCCTTTTACTGGATGACTGGTCTTGGCTCCACCTCCTGCTGTGGTTTTTTGCAGGCAACCTGTAGTGCCACTTTACACAGGCTATGTAAAGCCCAGTGACGATGTCACTGCTGCTTTTATAAGGTAATAACGTTTTAAAGGCATTTGGTGAACCCAACATGGAAATATATTTAATAGCTGTGCCTCTGTAACGTTCTAAAAAGTTATATCCACTATTATTCTCAAAAATTAACAAAGCATACAAAATGAAGTGATTGTGGCATTCCTAGTAAGAAAAGGGAACAATCTCTCAATAATTGCAGGGGCTATCCAACATATTTAAATCCTCTGATGACAGCTGAACCTGCTGTCAATTTGAATTGTGTACATGTGCAAAAAAAAAGAGCCCTAAGAAAGAATTATGCAGAAGTTTTCCAAGGAAATTAGGAATAAGGAACCAATATGAGCATTTATGTTCATCGCCTAATGACTGACTGAAACTCCAAAAATAGTACTCTTTTTTTAAATGTGCACATTCACTAAAAATTCTTAATCTGGCAAACTTCCGAAAGAGGGCATAACTGGCAGAAAACAATGCCAGGCGTAACAACATTTCCAGCTATTCTATTTGAAGTTCTCCCACTGCAGGTTCTGATCCTTTTCTAATAACGGCACATGATCAGATTTTTGCTCAGTTGTGTTGTGATAATTTGTATTATGCAGAAATGAGCACTGTGCATGTTGTAGGATAATTAGACTGAAAGCTTATTTTGGGGTAAGGCCTGATGTAAATGAATCGGTTTACTTTGTATAGCTCTGTGGAGTAATTTAATGGATGACATAACTAACTACAGATTATTGTAATAAATCAAAAGAACAAAACAAACCATTTTCTGTTGACATGTTGTGGAGTGGACAATAGGAAATGTGATTGTCTAATTAAAAAATAAATGTTTTATAAGGTGCAACTAAGAACTTTTAATGATTTAATAAGATCTGTAAACTTGGAACAATCTGTAAACTTTCATCTGTACATTTGTAACAATGTGTTACCTAAGCAATTACATTATAGGCTTGCCATCTGCTTTTAATTTCACTGTCAAGACATTGCTTTACCAATTAGCACCTCACTGTTATATATTCATGTGTTAAAAGATTTCGGTGTCATGGAGTGGAGGTAATGGAAACTACAGATAAACCTTTTATTTCCCCATGATCTTGTTCTGGAAAATATGCTTCAATTTGACTGTGCAGTTTAAACAAATAAGATCATTTTAATCTATTTAGAGGTGATATACTAAAGGGTGTGGACTTCAAGAAACATGTTATGTTCTGTGTCCTTCAGGGGAATTAAAAGTATTGCCAACGTGTTACTATTTGACTCATATCACCCATTGGGATTGGCAATTTAAAGACAGTTAGACAAGTGAAAAATAGTTTTTATTACAAAAGTAAATTACATACTGTATGTATTTTTTAATCGTATTGGTTGTCCTTATGTGTGTGTGTGTATAAAGAACTAGCACTCCCAGCTTTTGTCTTTTCATTGCTTACAGTAAGAAAACAATTGCTCACCAGCTTAAAATTTTCAGTCTGACAAGTAGCTTTTTTTATGTTTTAGTGGCGGCATGAGGTGCAGTGATTACAGTAGTGAGGTGATCTAATTGTCAATGAAATGATGTTTTCCATAAAGTATAGCTCTATCTAGTTTTTTCATGGAATATTCAAATATTGTTGGTCAAGATATTAATATGAAAGCTGGAGAGACCCTTTATACTTTTGCTCTCAATTTCAGTGTGTGTTACTGCATTAGTATTAACATATATTGTGCTTTCATGTGCATTGTACATTCATTTTGAATGGGCTGTCAATGCAAGGCAACAGGTGAAATACTGGACCCTCGTGTGTTGTACATTGGTCCATTGGCATCCACTGTTTTTGTGTATTGGGGTACTATTCAAAATTAATAAAGCTTATGTGTACAGTGCTTTACAGCAGCAATTAGGTCAGAAGGGTCCCTAAAAATCTTATGTAGTGGTTTACTCAACCATGCTACAAGTAGTGTGGAAACAGGAACCATACTCTTTCAGCAATCCTATTGAAGAAGCTATAGGATTTTTTAAAATTAGAATTCTAACATACAGAGACACTTGACAATAGTAGTTAACACCTCTTGAGGTTGCGTAGCACAGTGGCTTAGTGGTTAGTACTTTGCAGTACTGGGGTCCTCGGTTCAAACCCTTGACAGGACATTATATGCATGGAGTTTGCATGTTCTCCCTGTGCTTGTGTGGGTTTACTGCAGTTTTCTCCCACACTCCAAAAACATTAATGCTGGTAGGTTCATTGGTTCTTGTCCAAACTAGCCAATATATGTGGGATAGGAACCTTCAATGTTTAAGTGCCTTGATAACAGGGACTAATGTGAATGAATAGTGTATTATGTGTAAATTGTCGGTGATTTATAAATGCCTGTAATAAATGAAATGTACATCACTTTCTTGCATAAAAGCCTAATGTATAATTTACTGTCTACACTTCTGAGTTTCATGTGCCTCTTGGATGTCACCACTGTTGATTCTTCAATTGCTGTTAGTCTTTCACTCTATCCAGTTAATCCAGAAGGGACTAAAACTGATGTGGTTTATGGTATTACTGTTTGATAATGCGATATGTTGATGGTGTGGCCTGTTGTTGTATTACTAAATATTAACTGGCACACTCTTGTTTACTGCTCATGAAGACTAGGGTGGCACTTGTTCCCAACAATTAGTTTGTTAGCAATGCCTTTGTACTATCTTTCACCACTAAAGGACTACTTTGGTTGTGACCGTTAATTTATCTGAAACCAAAAAAGGGCAAAATGTGGACCAGTCTGATGAAGCACCAGTGCTACCGTAGTACCAGCTTACTTATATCTTCTCTATTTATAAAGATATACATTATCTACCTGCACTGGTACCATGCATGTTTTTATTCCAGCTACATAACTGACACTATTTGAGTACACATTGTATTCCATACATACACTTTTCCCATTCCAGGCATATACAATTCCTATGCTAGGCCTGCCCAGAGCTTTGTTTGAGCATAAAATGAAACTCCAGCCAAACAGCTAAACAGTTATATAATGTTATATAGAGTGTTATAATTTTGTCTGGAACTCCACTTTAATATGCTTCACCCTTTCACTCTTTGCTCTGCTTTTTGTTGAGGTTTTTATTTTCTTCCCTTTTCTGAAGAAAGGAAAAGAGAAACCCCCTCTGCACTTGGACTCCAAATGGCTTCTAAAAAAAGGTAAATGCTCATTCTGTATATGACAGTTACACTAGGTGTCATGAGTTGATTATTGGCGGTTTATCTTCTATTCCCTTATGTAAATGTTATTGATGTGGTGGAATTCTGGTGCTCCATGGTATGCCTCTGTTATACTGCAAAAGGTTTTCGTATAATCATGTCTATAGTCCTAAAATTGCTTGCCTGGGATGTTGGGGCTATAAATGATACACTGAAAAGAGTGTTTAATTTTCTTAAACTGATGCAGATTTACAATGCTTGCAGCACAAATATGCTACCTTGAGAGGACACAGTCTATCTGCAGACCCTGGAAAGGACATGGAGGTAATTCTTGCTACTTTTTCTTTTTTTACAGTGAAGTATCATTTTCGCGATGAGGTCAGTTAATGTTCATCTCTTTGATAAAATAACTAACCCTGAACCACACATTTTTTTGGAATGGATCTATTCATATGCTGATCGACTTCCCTTGTATTTTGCAAATACTAGAAGGCATAGTCACAACAGTTTTGTGATTTTTTTTTTTAAAGTGAACCCCTTAAAGTATCCAAACCCCAAAGATCACTATCAGTCAGCAACTGGCTTTATAAACTGATAAAGATAAAATATGCAAAGCAAGAATGCTGCCATAAAATATAATATAATATCCGTCACAGATATGTTGTTGGTAAAAAAAAATGCACGATCTGTGATACAGTGAGACTCCTATTAATCCAAGGCGATTTCTTATCATTTACATCAATAATCAGTTTACTATTTAATCCCATTCATTGCTCAGTTTGGGAACTAACTTTATAGTTAGATTTTTTGGGGGGGGAATTTTTTTGTATTTCACTTGCTTACATTAGATGAATTATGAATCATGTTAAAAGTGGTGTATGTCGGGGGAAAATAAAAGAAAACATTTACCAAGGTTTTATCTTTTTAAAGATATCTTTCCTGTTGTGGACTGACAACACCCAGCATTTTTGTGGACTAAGTGGTGTCAGCCCTCCTAAATGTCTTTTGCTAAACCCTCTCCGTAGTCTATTCTTCATAACATAAAAGCTGATCAGTATATAAGAACTAGGAGGGCTAATTGGGCTCCTCTAGAAAGCGCTGGAAATGTGCAGAACACAGGACAGCTCTGAATTTCTGAAAGATCAACAGGTATTTTTGTATCTGTCAAACAGATATAACAAAACAATTTTGATGGTATATTTAACAGCCCAAAGGGAGAAAATATGAAAAGATCATTGTTAAGGCTTACATATACTCTAATCATTATTGAAACAATGAGTGACATGATTTGCCTGTTGAAACATATAGAGCAATATAGCAACAATAGGCTACACTATAAACTGGATGTTCTAATCTATACACTACCTTCTACAATGGATTGGGTAAATATAAAAAAAAACTCTATTGCACAAACTTTTATACACACCAAGGGGTCTGTTTATAAATGTTTCCACACATTTTTCACATAACTTTTAAACAAGATTTACAGGTTTCTAAAAGCATTACATTTGACCCTACTAGCTCCACAACATATTAATCTAGACATTGCTGAGCTTAGTAGTTTACAAGATATTGCAACTGAAGAGCTATTAGTTGCACAAATTGGTCCATTTGGAAATAAATATAAATCACTGAGAATAGTTGTATGTACAGACTCATCCATTAAGCATTGTTGCTATTTTTGTTCATACAGTACTTTTAACTACTTAGCAAATAGCTTTGACTTCACTACCATTTTTCAAAAGATGTATGTGGCTTTCATTTGATATCTTGCTCTTATATGTACCATGCCTATTTTCCCCCCTAATTTCTATCCCCATATTTATTTGAAATACTAATTAAGTTCAACAAAGTAAAAGGCACAATGTGAACTTTAATTTAAAAACTGCAGCAAGTGGGACTCCTGTCTGATACTGTCCTAATGGTTGCCTTACATGACCCAGTTGCACACTGATGCAATACAAGGACTGAGCCATGTAGTATAAAGATTTATAAGGTGAACGTGTAGATACATCTGTTTATAAAGATCATGCTATAATAGGGTGGATTATTCCTTCTTCTTAGAGGTAAGGAAGTGCTTAATTGCCTGTGCACTGTTTGTTGGCTGGATTATAAACTACAGTGTGGCTCCAAAACTAATGTTTTACCTCTCTTCACAGTAGATGAGATATCTGTCTTTCATTGGCTGGTCTGTTTTATAGTTGGATTAACTCTAAATAAATATACAAAAATATGCAAAAAAACTTTTTATCCAATAAACAATATTACTTCAATTTGTGAGTGGTAGAAATCAGAATCTTTAACTCAACTATGAGACATGTTTGCAGGTTCAAAAAGTCCATTTGTAGGAAGTTAATGAATTGTTGAGCTAGAATCCTTTTATCCACAATACATCTACTGGAAGGATCAGAGAACTTTTGTAAAGCAAATAAGTCAACCAGCATGTTGCCCAAATCAAGCTCCTTTAGGAGAATCCATTCCTAAGTACTTTTTCCATTAAGTGGTAGAGAATGAATAGGAGTGCAAGGTGGAAAAGGTCATTTTATTGAAATGTTAAGTGAACACCATTTAGTGCATATTCACTTAGTTTGGGGTAAAGATGTGCTTAGGTATATAAAAAGAGATTTTAAACAGACAGGAAAGGTATTGTTATACACTAGCTAATTTAAACACATTCAACCGGTTATTAACTTAGAGGAGAGTTTATAGTGATATTAACTGTAAAATACTTTTCAGTTCTGTTTATAATTAGACATAATTAGTAAAACATTTTTCTTTAGCATTTTAGAATATAGTAGTACCTGACTATGCAGTATCTCCCTTATCAAGCTAAAATGAAATATGATTCCCCAAAGCAGCAAATGGTGATTTACTAAATGGCCCATTCACACTATAGCATTGCGCTAACTGCACGCTGTTGCACTGTGCACCTAGCATGCAGTACCATGGTACCACATGCTAGGAGTGCTGTGTCATTGCCTGTATGCTAAACACACAGTAACGTGCAATTAACGCAACACTATAGTTCTAAAGGCTGCTGCAAAGTGCACCTAGCGTGCAGTACCATACTCTAGGTGTGTTGCATTGCCATTCATTGGAACGCCATTGGAACACAGCTCCCAGTGGTTATGCGCTGCAGTGTCAGAGCCGTGTCAGAATAGAAAAAAAATTTAAAAGTTTTTGGCCATAGGAATGCATTGCTAGATTCCTATTGGCTATTTCAATTTGCAATAGCAAACTGGCTATTGTACCCGTCCTCTGCTGCTGTCAATCAGTAGTGGTGGACCTGATGGAGAACTACAGCAGAGGGTGGGTGAAAAAAAAAGAAAAAGCAATGTTTCTCTCCTTGGCGGCCGGGAGAGGGAGACTCCCGGAGCGCCAGGGAGAGTTAGGCTGTCTGGAGATCAGTGTTCCTGGTTAGCTGGTAACCAGGGACGCTGATCTCTCTGCAAGTGGCCGGAGCCAGCCGTACGATCCCGGCTGGCTCCGCCCAGCCAGCTTCGGTTTCAGCGTGGCTCAGCCGAGCCGAGGCATATGCGTTCGGCTTGAATAGCCCGTACAGCAGCCCTTCGTTCTACTGAACCGAAGGGGTCCTGGGGCCGAAGCTAGCCGAAGGATCGGCCGAAGCTACGGCTAGATCCTTCGGCTGCTTAGTGAATAGACCCCTAAGGCTGCCAATAGATAGACATTTATTACTTTGAGAATAACAGACAGAGAGAGATTTTTCTGTTAGCGTTGGGTGAGATTTGGCTGCAATACATGTACAATGAAAAAAGTAGAATTGTCCCTGATCAGTCGTTGAGATTTGATGACATTGTGGAAAATATAAGCACGTGATAAGTGACAAGCATTATGATGCTCATTATAACTCAAGTGTTAACCCATGAAATGCCTGATCATCGCAAGTTATTATTGGATCAATTGCTTTGCTTGTGAATATTGGGCCATGTTTATACAGATTAAGTTATTTAAAAATAATGCATTCTTTCATTAACTGAATCCTTTTGATTGGGGTAAGCATTACTGCGGTTTCCAATGTCTGATTGAGAAAAGCATAATTGTGGTTTTCCATTTTTTATAAAAAAAAGGAGGACAAACATTATCTTACCTAATTTTATTGGTTTACTGAGGTCTGCTGTGGTTCACTCTTAGCTTCAATCCAGGACAAACAGAACAGGAGAACTTCTGGGTCCACACATAAGGATCCCACCTCTGAATAATTACACTCAGATTGAAGTACATTTTTTTCACTTTTTCGTGAAACTGGAAACCACTAAACTGTAAAATTTATCTCTGAAAACTCTACTATCTAATGTAACCTGCAGTTTACACATTTTGCAAAAAACAAAAGTAAACATATTTGTTTACATGGTCTCCTGGAACTGCCACCATCGTAAATATAAAAAATATGAAACATGGCAAGAAAGGTAAACTTAGCCTAGACAGTCTTGCAATAAGTGCGTATGATCAAATGCTAATTACAACAATTGGCCTTCATATGGGCACTATAAGTAAGCGCTTCCTTAGCGCCCATTAACACTGTTGCATGTTAATGGCATTTTAATGCACATGTTACAATGTGCTAAAATGCATGAGCCCTAGTACCTCATAATAAAAATAGTGCCTGTTGTCATATCCGCGCTGCAGTGCAGTGTTTTTTGAAAAATAGGACATGTCCATTTTTTTCTGTATTTTTTGCATTGAGTCAATGGCAATGCATTAAAATGAACTTAACGCGTTTGATGCATTTTGACTGGTTGGCAACTGGTATTAATAAGCCTTGGTCAATGGCAATGGTTGTTAACTTTACCCATTCCAAATCCTAAATTCAAAAAAGCATAGGACACACTTGTCAATGCACATCAGAAATTGCACATCAGTGCACAAAAGAAACACATGTTGACACAGGACAATGCACTTACCTAACAAAAAACCCACCTCTACAAACACAATCATAGATCTAAACAGGCCCTAATGTTTATAAGAACATGAGATTAAGGGCCCGTTAGCACCGCATGCATTATAATCAATGCAATTCGCATTGTTTCCTATTAAGTCAGCTCACACCACCATGTTGCAGTGGTGTGCGCTGAACAATAGTATTACAGTATTTTGTGGCGCTCTACAACGTATCACAATGGACTGCATTGAATAGAACTGAAGTTCAGTAACGTTTGAACAAAAAAAGGCAAACAGTGTGATGCGCTGAAATCTGCGCATTGCACTGCTTCCCTCACAGAGCACAGCAATGGCCGCGCAGTAGTGTGCGCTGCTGGTGTGAACGGGCCCTCATGCACCATGTATGCATGTATGAGTCCGTTATTGGTTTTACTTAATAAACACTTGGTGACTTTTATTTGTTTATAAGTTAATGACAATGATAATTGGTGTTCGTCATTTGCTTGTTTAAAGATAGAAGACAGATTTTCACTTCCTTGGAAGTAACAATGGCTGGAAATAAAGTACAACAGGAACAAATCATTGGAAAAGTATTTCACACACAATGTTAAATGAAAGCACAGGCACCTTTAATGGGATTGTTTTGTACAGGTGTCATATTCATTTACACAAAGGGCGAAACACTAACCAAAGCTGTGTGCTTCAACTAGAAGTAAGCTCACCTTTTTTTGTGAGTTTAGGTAAACAGTGGAGGAAATCTTGGCTGATTAAGCAGATGTATTAGTTCTGGAAAAACATTAAGCTAGCATTATGCCAAAATAGTTCTGCAGACTTGCACAAATATTAAATGAACTACTTTCAGACTGGGTGGTCCAATTGCTTCACTGAACTGTTTTTTGCATGATCTGAGCTGTTGTGGTCTAAAATGGGAAAAAAAAGGTTATTTATTTAATATTAAGGGTTTTATTTTATTTGATCTGCTGGCTATTGCAGATGTCGAAATGAAATTGCTGGATTGCAGTAACACAGATGTATATAAATGTATTTAAAGCCCCAAAAATTGTGAGATGTTTGCAATTGGATAGGATTGCAGGTGTGGGAAATGAAGTAACATTGCACTACATGGAGTCATCACACACTTGGCAAGGTGCCAATACACAGCCAATACACTGTGTGAGATACGTCCAGAAATTGTACAAAAACGGTATTTCGAACGAGGATCGAACAGTTGATGGTACATCACCGATTTTCATTTTTGATATTGTGATCGAAATTTTGATTGAATTGGAATTTTTTTTTGACCGAACGAAAATCGATGAATCAGTGGTGTTTTTGTTGGTCAAAAACCTCAGCAAAAACACAGCATGCACAAAAGGAAATTGTTTCCGTATGGCTAACCAACAATTTCTGAAATGGACATTTGACTGTGCTTGATGGGGAAATCTAGTTATATTCGGACAAGGGTTCATGACAGAAACAAAAATTTTTTAATGAAAATCAGAAACAATGTATGGCCACCTTTCCTTGAACTATATTGATTGCAATACTATTTCAAGGAAAATTTCACCTTTTTAAAAATTATAAATGCATACATCTTCATGAAAAAAAAGAGGTTCATTTAATTTATTTTGCATTGGAGCCAATAAAGTATTGCAACCCCAATCAGTAAATCATGGCATTGAGAACTACAAATCCCTATGCCACGGTGGTTTATGGGACTTTTTGTAATTATTCAAATTTCATTAAAAGATTTTAGTAACACAAACAGAAAAAAAGGGTAGGCTTATGGGACTTTTAGTTTCTCCAATTGCAGATCCTGTCAAAGGATCCTGAATCCAAAAAGAGCAATAGCCTATGGGGAAAAGATGGTGGGGGAATTGCGATCTGACCATGTTTTATATTACATCGTAAATATCAAAAATATGAGAGATGGTAAAGGTCCCCAGACACCTTACGATAATCGTACGATAATCGCGGGAAATCCCGTGATCGTACGATTATCTTAAGGTGTGTGGAAGCCGTGCAACCTCTACTACTGTAAGGTCGCACGACTTTAAACTTACGAACATGTTTCAAAACCCGCCGAGCATCGTACGATGTTCGGCAGGTGTGTAGCATGTTCATAAGATAAAATCCGAACGGGACGGTGTGCGCAAGCGCACACTGCCCATTCGGCATTGCGGTCATCGGAAGCCCGCCCCTCAGGGGGCGTGGCTTGTGATAATCGCAAGTACGATCTGCCTATGCAAGATAGGCAGATCGTACGTTTTTTTAAGTACCTTACAACCATCGCAAGACATTAGTCTTGCGATGGTTGTAAGGTGTGTGCCCAGCATTAAAAAGGTACACTTAGCCTACACAGTTTTGCAATAAGTGTGTATGATCGTATGCTAATTACAACAATTGGCCTTCGTATGGGCACCTCAAATGACCCAATAAATTGGACTTATACAACAGTACTTAAGTATTGTACTATAACACTAATCTGAAAGTGGCCTCATTTCATCAGTAAAAAAAAATGAGAAACATAATCATTATTATCATCATCATGTCATTACAGGTAATTTAGTTTTGCAAAGAAGCAAGAACAATTTGTGAAGTAAATTGCATTTCTACTCTTAAAAAATACAAAAGTTTTATCATACAACACAGAAGTGTTAGACTGTTGTATATTCTTCAGACATAGCATTTAGAAAAGAATAATATGGTATGAGAGAAAAAAAAAGTCCATAATATTATTCATACATGTCTCTTTGTGGTTCAGGTGGATAAAGCAGGAACAAGTCTAGGCAGATGCTGATTAGAATATTCTGAAAAGACGTTACACCTAGGCTGAAGGAAAGAATGTTTGAGTTTTACACAACATAGAAAGAACAAAAGCATGCATTGTTTCCTCTCCTGCTGCCAGCTAAAATCTTATGTGCTTTTCCTAGTTCCCACATTGAGGAATACTTTTTTTTACCAGCCAAAATATAAAATGTACACATTACTGTTTTCCTTCTGTGGCAGCAGCCCTTCTAGTCTTCTGTTGTATGGAAAAGAAAACGTGAATACTGACTGGTGATAAATGACAATGAGCGATTTTAGTTTGCCAGACTTTTCAAACATTTTTGTAGATCCATTACTATTTTTATTACATAACTTCAGTGGGGGTACAGTGGCTACACCCCCTCCTTCAACACAATCTTTATCTCAGCAATAGTGGGGGCGTTCAAAAACATTCAACATGGTTCACTGTTTTCCTCAACATCAGTCAAGTATACTCTCATGCTTCCTGTATGCATGAGGGTCAGCTGAGGCTAGTTGCACAGAGCTTAATTGCCAAAGACCTTTGTACTTTGTAGTTTCCCCACTCCACTCCTGCAACCATGTCTGCAAAGGATACGCTGGAAATACACTAGTAGAATGTAATTTAAAAAAAATAATTTTAGAAATGTTTGTTCGATTTTCTAAAAGCTAATGGGGTCCAATCGACAATAGTGAGGAAAAAAAATCAAAGGAGCTGGATGGAAATATTTTCTTGAATGTAGAAATCAAAGGAAAACACATAAAATCTCCAATGGCATTATTGAATGTTCGCACAGGATTTTTCTATGAACATTTTCACAAAACCTACCAGTGTACAAAGCTTTAGATCCCGATCAATTCTTTTCTGTTTTAATTTTTTATTACCAAATAAACAATAAACTTCCTCTGGAAAATATCCATACCTGGTACACCAGACATGTAGACTCATGTGGGTCAGATGCAATGGTAATAGCAGCCCATATCAGTAAAAAAAAACCAAAAACAATGTAGTACATTGCAGCCATGCGGGTACTACCTTATTAATTCTATCATCACAGAACAAAAGATGCACTATATATTGGGGAAGGTAAACCCTACATTAGATGATTAATACATTGAACAACTTCACCCCTATATAGAATAAATGATTATTAACAGCACATGTTACCTGACCATATTTGTACTATAATATCAGCCCCTATGCCATTAAGGCCTCATTCACACTGAACCAGCACGTACAGATCCGTGCATGGCCGTATCAGGCCGCTCCCGTATAAGGACAGGTGCTGCATGTGATTGTATGTAGCAGCCTGTTCTCTATGAGAGTACGCAACTGTATGCCGCCCTACACTCAACCGAACTGCACATCCGTGCGGGTGTCCGTACTGGTACGCAGACAGGATGGATCCTCTCTGCGTCCGAGCACGGACACCAGCACACGCACAGATGTGCAGTTCGGTTGAGCGTACAGCAGTGTACGGCCGTGTACTCCCATAGAGAAGAACAGGATGCTGCCTACAATCACACGCAGCACCTCTCCTTCCTGAGAGCGGCCCGATACGGCCGTGCATGCCGCACAGATCTGTACAGGCCGGTTCTTATCAGTGTGAATGAGGCCTTAGAGACAAAATGCTTTGAAGAAGTGAGATAAAAAATACAGCCCCATTTTAACACCAAGGCAGGGAGGAGTGGTAATCATTTACTAATTCATAGAGAACTCAGTCATTGCAATAAGGACTGTTGCTATTGTATTCTATGAATCAACTAATCAATCAATCATGTGAAATAAACTGTTGGGACTTTCAGTATCTCACACTCTCCTAATAGATTGATTCTCTGGGAAATTCAATTATCCTGCACCTGGAAGCTGGCACACCAGCTCACAGTAATGAGTACTAGGATGCAGCAATTTGCCCTGGTGAATTATTTACCAATTCATCACTATGTAGAAGTCCTGGAGGTGAGCCTGGGAGGAGTTTATGAGGGAGCTTGAGAGCAAGAGGCCTTGGGAGGAGCAAAAAGGATGGTTAGGCTGGACATGCGTATAACACGTGGCCTGAACAAAAAGAAATAGAGCAGATTCCTCCATTAACGCTATTACGAGCGCATTGATCGAGGAATCCCTGCTGTTCCTTTTGCCGCCAGCCCCTGTCAGAATACCTAAACATTGGCTGTCGGCTCTGGTCGTACAAAGATTTTCCGACCGGCTCCTTCGATCAACTTATCGAGCTGAAAGGGTGCTGACAGTAGCACACACTGTGCAAATTTCGGCCGGTTCTTGAGGAATTCGCACACTGTGTGGCCACCCTTACGGTGATACTTTGAGACGAGGTCAGAGATATAGTCTGTGGCAGAGTTGTGGATTGCTTTATCTGTGGTTTTTTAATATGGAAGCCAGTATAGGAATTGGTAGAGAGGATTGCAGACACTGAGCGGTTGGTTAGGTGGATGAGTCTAGCAGCAGTCTTTATGATAGACTGAAGGGGGATAGCCTGTGTAGAGGTAGGCCAATGAGGAGGGAGTTGCAATAGTCCAGACATGAGATAACAAGTGAGGGAATTAATAGCTTTGTGGTTTAATTTGTTAGGAAGGGGAGTATTTTGGAGATGTTACGGAGGTGAAAGCAGCAACATTTGTACAATGATTGGATGTGGACTGAAAGGTGAGGTCAGCTTCTGTATTTATTAATACACCCTTAAATGTATTTTTTTCTATTAATACAAGTAGTTTAAGTATCTAAATTTGACTTGCTTTAAGCGTTTAGGAGTCCCTGTGAAGTACAGCTCAGACTGTAGGAGGGAGGAGCAACACAGGGAGCCAATCAGTTGTGTGGCAGTGCAAGGAGTATGCTGATAGGAGGAGAGAACACATTGACAGGCAATTGAACTCATCACTGAATAGCACCAGAGAAAACTTAGATCTTATTCCCTGCCAGACAGGGCTGTGTGATGTGCCAAATCTGTATAAATCTCAGAACTGGATGGACAGAAATGCAAATCCTTTCGCAGGTGAAACAGTTTTAATGAGATTTTATTGATTGAGTTTACATCTACTTTAAACTAAGGACATTTACAGTACAGTACTGAAAAGGTAGCATGTGAACCTTTCATATTCAGATTGGCGTATAACTTAATTCCCACAATATATTATATATCTGACATGAGAAACCAAACCGTACACCTGGAAAGCTTTAAAATCCTCGTTGGCATTTCAAAAATCTTTTTACTACCCTGTGTGAGTATCATCCTTCCCTTCTTGACCCATTGTCATTTTTGTCAGTGAATATATACGATTTTATTTTCTTCAGAAAAAGGGCTAATTTCTCTGTTGTAAGGTTGTTTTAATCTTTTTCATGCCGTGCTCATTTTAAGTCATGATCAGCAATAAATCAAATATTATTTATTAGAATAAAACAGGTATGTGCTTTTGATGAAACACGTGCAGTATATATTGTGATGACTGAAAGATTTTGATTGATGATGACACTTTTTATATCTTTTTTTTTGCATAACTTTCTGCAAATTTCCCTAATTACCTTGCTTCTACCCATGACTATATGAAGAATTTTTAGCTAACTGTGATATTAATGTATAAAAAGGCAAGCATGGATTATCAAGCATGCATAACAAAGCCCTGTTCAGACACACCTGCCAGTGGTCTTACTGTATCTTGATGATACAGTACTAACTGACTGCAAAAATACAACAGAGCGTACAGTGGCCAGTGGCATACAAGTACTAGATGAACATTACACAAGTAATAATGTTTCATATCTCCCCCCTAATAGAACTGTCATGCCATCACAGTGGCATCACAAGGGGGGGTGCACAGGGGCTGCGGCCCGCACCCGGGTGCCATCATTGGAGGGGTGACACCAAAATGACTGACAGTCATTTTTTTGTCACCCCCTATGAAAAGTCGGGCACTTGGTCACTGACCGAGAGCCCGACAGTGTCAGGAGAGAGGAGGGGACCCGGCGGCATACCTCATCCCGCCGGGTGAACATCCCCTCCTCTCTCTGCCGGCGTCCATTACCAAGATGGCCGCCGGCAGGCATCAATAAGACAACAGCACACGCGCACGGCAACGTCACATGCATGCGCAATAACGTCACATCATGGTGTCACCCGGTCTCTGCTCCGGATGACACCCAGCCTTGAAACGCCCCAGTGCCAGCACTCCTCTGAGTGTAGGAAGGACACTCTGCAATGACACCAAAAAGCTTCAGTACCTGTCACACATTTCAGGGATAGAAAACAGAAGACCGGCAGACCAATTTACAGAGCCAATTTAGGCAGCAGTAAATTAAAGTAGAACTATGGGGCAACCTTTTTGCTCATAGTTCTCCTCAGGGACGTGCGAGGACATATACTGTGTCCTCCGGTGACCCAAAACTCAGTATATAGTGGGCTATTTCCCGCTATATGCTAAGAGTGCCGCATCTGGGAAGGATCCTGACAATGCTATCAAGATCCACCCTGCTGGCTGATTGACAGCTGACAACAGTCAGCACTGGAGAATCAGAGAGAGGAGGGGGGGAATCCATGCGGGAGCACTGCAGGGAGAGGATCGGGGAGTCAGCAACGGTGGTGTGTTTTTGCTGACTTCCTGATCAATAGAGCCGACCTGTGACATTGTCTCTCACAGCCAAGTGGGCCCTGGCTGTTATCAAAAACAGCTAGGGCCCACTTGAATTGTGTTGGATGATGCTGGCTGTCATTCACCCTGAAAGATGGGTGGTGTTGGACCTTGGAGCGGTAAGTCTGTCGGGGACTGTGTCGGAGAGAAAAAAGGATATTATTGAAGCGAAAGCTGTATTGTTTTATTTTTTTACAAGTGCAAGGTAGCAAATTAAAGAACAAAATTAATTTAATTAACTAATTAAAACTTCAGTAGACTACAGTTCAACTTTAAGAGTTACATGAAAGGAGTTTTTAAGAGTCATCGTCTAGAAACTGTGGAATTACACCTGCCCTCTGACCAAATTTAATGCCGGATCAGTCACTAACCAGCTATCTAAAAGATTTATCAATCCAGACAATGCTTTTCCACAGGTTTTTTTAAAACTAAGAATAAGATGCAAAAGTGATGACAACTTGCTTTTACCTTGCAAGTGTTAACAAGTATGTAAAAGAAAACAGCCCTTTGAGTTCATTTTTCAGGTGGTTAATCCGAGGAATCCTAGACAGTGCTGACCATTTTCAACTGGGCTATGAACCTTTAATCTGTGTTGATGGTAATTAATATTTTATGTATAGGCCTGTTTGGCTGCTACAGGAGTCAGTGACATTTGACTTGTGGATGAACTTCATTGGGGTTGATTTACTAAAGGCAAATAGGCTGTTTACTTTGCAAGGGAATTTTCCTTTCAGGTTAGTAAACGAGGTGAAACTCTGCTGACTTTTATCATCCAATTATGTATAAGCAAAAATATTGTTTTCTTTTTATTTTCCTTGCTTGTGATTAGGTATTCGTTGTAAAGTGAATTTTCACCACACAAAAAGACAATCACGGCACAAAGCTGAGGAAGGCTTTGCTTACAATCTATGATATTTTTATTTCTTTAGAATGTGCCAAAGTGCCTCAGTCCTTTGAACTTTGAACCAATTATATCAATCCTTGGCTTAATGGAGCTGCAAATCTAATTTATTTACCTCAATAACAAATACACATAATTGCTCCATAGATACTGTGGTCACTAACCTGTTTAACTACTAGTATTGTTTTGGAGGTTTGATTTTATTTACTAATGTTAAAAAGCCATGACAGTACAGAAGCTATTACGGCTAATAGGGATATCCATTTCGATTTGAATGTATTTGTACTTGTAACCTGATTCCTATTATAATCATATTTCCGGCAAAAATGATCATAAACAAGGAGACTATACAACTGAAAAATAAAATGCAAGGACAGTTTTATTGATTTACCTTTTAACAAAAGAAATGACCAACGGACACAAGTCATCTGCTTGTTTAAGCAAACTTTATAGTTCATCCCTAACTGTCCACTCCAAATCATTTGTATTATTTTTATTATCGAGTTAAATTTTAGCACAAAAAAAATCCATAGATGCTTTGCATAAATAGTAAATGCTGCTTTACAAAGGAAGCACAGACGTTGCTTTGATGTATTATTTGGAAGTAACTTTTTAATAAGACAAGTTATGTTAGTGGAGAAAGAAGGAAAAACTCTCTAAACAATCCCTGCTGTTTTTTGGGTAGGTTAAGCCCACCCATCACAGAGAAATTAGATCTGCAGACAAACTAGTAACAAGGGGAAAAGAGAAAGGCAGCTGTTAAAACATTTGGGCTGGTTCCACTGGCACACGTGATATTCTGATCTCATGGTTTAATGCTCTGAGAGGGAGACATGGATCATTCCGAGCTTTCCCTTGATCATGCACTAACTTTTTTCTTCATTGTCTCCCCTGCTCCTTCTCTGTCTCAACATTCTTTGTAGATGCTTTCAAGATTTATGTATAATTTGGTTGGCAGATGTTGAGCACGGAGCCACATCATAGTTTTATTTGTAGATCTGACTATTTCTTAGATGGAGCCCACATACGTTTTTAATTTAGATTCACAGAATCCCAGAAGAGTTATTTGTTTTGGTGTGCATGGTGAAATCTCAAATTCTCTCTTTCCAAAAGTGACAAGACTAATAGTACATTTCATTATATTCTTGTTAAAAAATATTTTAGAATTCCAGGAAAAATCATAGACAGATATGGAGGTTGGGTGCTGCTTTTTTCAACTGGTATGATTCAGGCTTAATGTTTTTCCTTTATTTCTTCCCAATTAGTTGTCAATTTCCTGTCCCTGAGTTACATTCATCATGTGAACAAATCTGTTTTCTCCTGCAAATCCTAAGGTCTAGGAAAATGTATTCTATTGTGTATTTTTGGCAGTGCTGGTATCCCAATGGACCATTGTATACTTAAACAAAGCTTTCTGCATTTATTTAAATAAGGCAACTTTTAGCATCTCATAAAGTGAATGGGCCTAAAATATAAAAAGGTAAAATGCATTAGTTAGACTTGTACTCAAGGAAATTAAAGTAAGCAGTAAGTATGCTCTTTGGGTCTTAATTGTAACCTGTATATGAACATAGTTTTTACTTGCACGGTGTTTCGTATTATCATTATTATATTTTGTTTTGTAAATGGTGATTTATAAATTCTCCCTTTAGTAGCCATATCAGCAAATGTAAATTGCATTGCCTGCTAAAAGTAAATTTAAACTCTTATTGGACTTAATTTAGTTTACTAAAGCACACTGTATCATAAACAATTGGAAAGTTTTTTTTTTTAAATATCGCTTCCTCTTCCTCCTTTTTGTTTTCTCATTTCAGGGCTGTAGTTCTCCTTTAGCCTTTCAACCACTCCCTGTCTAAATGCACTCAGTCTAGCATCAGCTACATATAGGCATGTACATTTAGTTTCGTTCCGAATTTCATTCAATTCGAACATTCAGATGCATCCGAATTTCTGAAATCGAACGCGTCTGAATGTACATTTAATGAAAATTTGGATTTGTCAGAATTATGGTCAAAATGGAACTAAATCGGACCGAATCAAATTTTGGTTCCAAAATCACAAAAAATAAATAAATAAAAATCTGAAATTATTTTTCCTGATAGTGGCAATGGTGACCCATGCCTGCTAATTGGGGGTTAGGATGTCTGCTTGCAGTCTCCATTAGGGGTTCTCATCACAAGGTGGCAATGCAGGAGCACAACTGTAGGAGAATTGTTACACTAGGCTGGACATGTCTGCCTTTGTTCATCTGCATTACATGGGAGTTGATGGAATCAGGAGTTTTCACAAGAAAGATAAGATTTTTTTCTGCTTTCAGTTGATATCAAAGGAAGTAACAAGGGCACTGTGTTTCTGGCAGACCAACAGGGATTTTTTGTACTTGCTGAAAATGTTTTAGATTTAAAAAGAAAACTAATTCAGCCCCCACATCTAAGGACTGGTAAAATGGAATACATTACATTTTTGTTCTTCGGTTAAGGTACACTTTAAGAAGGCTCTACTGTGTTTCTCACTAACGTCTTTTCAGAGAGTGACAGTTTTGGGAGTGTTGATCTCTTTGATCCCTGCTGTGCTCCATTCACAGTCCCCCTACCTCATTACTGAGTCCTGCAGTGATGTAGAGGTCAGTAAGACCAAGAACCATTAACTATGGGCATTAGGCCACACAACTTTGACTCATTATGAGCTCAGATATAAAAAATCTAGTTACACTGTGACAGTGCATATGCATGTAGTTAATATGTGAAAATAAACATTGTCACCAATATTATCCAGAGGTGTAGCACAGTTTCCTGAACAAACATCTTCCCAATCTGTCTACGCAGGTTACAGATGAGTTGAAAACGATTTTTTTTAAAACATAGCTATATGGTACTAACATTCTGCTTACATTAAAAATGCACTTAGTCTATACAAAGCATACAAATCCAGTAATGCATATTATTTTGTAATTCTTTTTCTTTTTAAATGCATTCATACCCCAACCAGTGACCCCTGAGAGTTACTGAACCCAGAGGCCCCGTTCACATATAGCGACTTGTCGCGCCATTTCCGCCGCGATATCGCGCATTTTTGCTGCGTGATATCGCGAGAAGTCGCCGGCCAATGATATTCAATGGAGCTGTCTTAACTCCATGTCGCGCGTCACTCGTCGCGGTCGCAAGTCGCTTCTACCGGACCCTTTTTTCGGCGGATTTTGCGCGATTTTGCTTTTTTTCTATGGAGCCCGATGGAGAAGGTCGCGCTACCGTCGCTGGATCGTCACTGGAACGTCGCCCCGAAAGTCGCGCTATCCCGGCCGCTGCAAAAGGTATGTCGCTACATGTAAACGGGGTCAGAAGGACCGGACATGCCAATATGGAGCAGGATTCCTATTGGGTTGTTCTTGGCGAGTGGGAGTGAAAGGGAAGGCCAGCCTACAGAGGAGAGCGAAGATGCTGTGGGGAGCAAGAGGGAGAGCAGCGTGGCATTCAAGGAGAAAAGGGAACTGGATGAAGAGCTATGTGGTGGCACAAAGAGAGGACAAATGAGGGCTCAAAGAAATAGGCACAGGCTTAAGTGGAGCTCCAGAGTCCTGTGCTGTTTTTCACCTAACCTCCGGAAGATGTGGGAACAGTGCAGAGGCATCTAGAGACAGACATTTCCATTTGTAGTCAATACTACAGATCACATAGGGAATGGCCTGTGTTGCATTTGCCTCCATTCAGCTTGTTGGGACAGAGTTTGACAGACTAACTGCTGTCAGTAGGATATCTACATGGTATCAGAGCTTTACCAATACCTATTTACACCGAGCTAGCATTGTAAATAGGTATTGGTGTTGGAAGGTTTTATATCACTGCTGCTATAGCATTATTAAGGGGTTGATGGAGTTGGATTATATTGTATTATCAACAGAGCTTTGTTTTTGTTTTAATGCTTTGAAACCTTATGACACTTTAGGAGGGGTTTCCCTATCCCTGGATTACAAATACCTTTGTCTGAAGGTTGAGCACTCCTATATTGTGTCAAAGGGCCCTACTGCTGGGAGACTTTGCATTTGTTATTTCACTGTTCAGTGGCTGGATTGGGCCTAGTTATAAAAAATAGACCCCATTATTAACCTTATCCTCTTATCTTTGAGGGGTATTTAGTGACAGTGTTAATTATCTTCTATTGGTGCTTACCCGACAGAGCTTATTCCAGCCTAAATAATATTGTGACACTACTGCTGTGTTGTTGGATTGTCAGTTCCAGTTATGGGTGGGTCACCACTGGACCTGGTAGAAGAGTCCAACATTCCAGCAGCTCCGTAAAAAGGAACTTTACACATATCTTCAAAATAACAATAAACACACCTTTAGAAATGTTTAGTAATGACAATATACATACAGATACTTCTAGATAATTGCCGGCTTTGTATTGTTTGCATACCTTATTTTCCTTTTCCTCCCCATTCTTCTGACAGTGGCCATGTTAACTAAGGGCAGGTTACTACATCTCCCTTTACTTCCTGGAACTCTGGCATATGTGTCTAGGACATGTGACCATGCACATCATCTCAGGGGAGCAACATGCTTTTCCCTGAGATTTCATGAGATTGCAGATGAGATTTCCCAGCAATGCTCTGCTGATGTAACCTTCCTAGGATGCAATGCTTGGGCACAATTACATCATGTGTGCGAGAAGTGGACCAGGAAGTAGATGAACTCTATTTGTGAGCAAATGAAAAACATGTTTGTTTAGCCAATGAATGTAATATGATTTAAAATGAGCATGCAGGTCCACTTTAAGCAGTCATTGCTATACCTTATATATAGATACATTCTGAATTTGCATGCAACATATCTTCACATAATAGAATTTAATGCTATCTTGAATGTAGCTTATTACTATCATAAATATACAATTACGTGTACCATACTGTTTGTAAGAATGACTACAATGCAGTAGCCTAAAAGATAATCATTCCTAGTTTCCTACAAGTGCCAGGGCACTATTTTTTGTTAAAACTTCTATCCTGGGGAACAGACCTCATGTAAAACCAATTATATTTTGACAGATGAAAGTTTGATTAAATTTGTATTTCTCTCTACAGTCTTGTACATTAAATCATATTCTTAACTTTCATTTGAAAGAATGACTACTTTTGAAGGTCATGATTTAGCGTCTTATTATAACTGCCGAGTGTTAGATTCTTATGAAACATCCATCTTGTACATTGAGTTTTGAAGATTTGATAGTATTACTTTGTCAAGCCAGACACTGGTTAACTTAATGAATCTATAACTACAAAACAATTCCTGGTTATAACATTTACAAATACCTCCTAGGAATTAAAAGACTGTCATCCGATTTTGGTGACTTTAGTTAGGTGGTTCCATATTTTAATCATTTTTGTAAATCTAGAGACATCCCTTTGAAATAACCTCAGTTGCTTGATCTTAAAGGAGAACTATGGGGTCAGTGTTTTTCCCCATAGTTCTCCTTAGGGTAACGGGAGGACACAAACTAGCGTCCTCCCGTTACCCTAAGCTCAGTATACCGCGAGCTACAGCTCGCGGTATACTGAGACGCCGCACCTGGAGCGGATCCCGACTTAGATGACGAGATCCGCCCAGCTGCGTGAGTGACAGCTGGCTCTGCCTACCTAGAGGCAGAGCCAGCTGTACCCGCCCCCTCCCCCGTCCGTTCCGCCAGTCAGCGCTGGCAGATCGGAGCGGGGAGAGGGGAATCCAACCCCTCCCCCTGTCACGGCAGAGAGCCCTGACAGGATCGAGAGGTGAGGGAACCCGGTATGTGTTCGCTCACCTCCCGATCTACTGAGCCAACCTGTGACAGTCTCATTGTCACAGGTCGGCTTAGAACTATGAGGTGAGTGGAAATCACTCATCTCATAGTTCTCCTTTAAATGATGTGGAAAAATCACATGGAGGGGCAAGACACAGATTTGAAGGGGTTTCTACTGAGCTTTAACAGGTTTGTTCAATAAGCTCCTTCCCTTGCTATGAAGAGATAGACCTTGAAAAATATCATTTTCCTACACAATCTCCATGGAGGTCTATACCCCTTTTCCAGTGGTGCTGTAAGACTTTTATTTTCTCCAAAACATATTTGACAAGGTTGACCAAATAGGCTCCTGCAGAGTTAATAATGTCTTCATTTGTCCCAAACTACACATCAGACATTATTTTTAGATTAGTAAACATATGGTAGTCCTAGGGGCCAAGATCAGTGAAGTAGGGAGGGCATTAAAGCAGTTTAAACAAATTAATGGATGGCAGCCATGACAACAACTCATATGTCACTTGGAACATTATCTTGGTAACAGAACACCCTGTGGTCCAAAGCAGTTGTTATGGTGTTGAGATTACAACACTGTAATGCTTTTGGCATGGGGCATGCTTTGAATGTAGCATACACTGCACGCTATAGTAGGCAGAATGTAAATGAAAACGCTGCAGAAAAAAAATTGGTATGTTTGAGTAAGGATTTAATAAAATATCTACCTTGACCTTTCTTTTGGGAAACAGGTAAATGAGTGGGTTTAGTTCTGTTTTAAAGCCCAAATCCAGCCTCTATTTCCCTTTCCACCAGTTTGTAGCTTGATCCTGTATCTTTCTATTTCCATTTGCATTATTAGTCCATTAATATGATGGGCAAACTTACTGGGCAATGATGAGGCTATGGGGACTGGGAAGAAGGGCAATTGAAGGGGTTATAACAGAGCTGCATTAGGAATATATAACACACTTCATATTTGTTTTAGGTCAAACCAACCAGGCCTTGGCACAATTTACTGATATGTAACAAGGTGAAGACATGGACGTGACCACTTTCCAATATTCTCTATGACCAGACCTGACCTTAGCTTGGTGCAACCAATGAATTTAAAGATGGTTGTGGCTCTTTTTGTGTCAGCAATAACAGAAGCATAGAGCTATTCCCTCTTGTCTAGGTCATTGCAGCTGCAATAATTGTCAAAAAGTGATGGTCCCTTTCCTTGATGGCCCTAATCCTGGAGTCCTTGCACCGGCGTTGCAGCATAAATAGCCTGAGTCGTCCATGTCAGTATCTTCAATAATTTCACCCCACCCACGTACAACTTCTGGTGTTTTGGAGGTGTTTCTTCACCAACACTAAGACAATGACTCCCTAATACCTGAAAGCCAGCCTCATGTCCTCCCTACCCTCACCACCGGCACGCCAACCCCCCTCCTCATGCTCCTTGTACAATGTAGTCAGTTGTGAAAGGATAAAGCAGGCCCTGGAACACCACCTCATAGCGGCTCACCATTCTGGGTGCTTCTTGGAATGGTGACAAACACGCCTACTGAATCAGTAAACACTGATGTTGTGAAATAAAATGTTTCCCCAAGTCAGTCCTTGTCCAGTATTCACACAAATACTCCAGTCAGTTGATGCAAGTGCAATCACTGCAGCATGGCCAAGGTTGAGTTTCAACACGTGGGCATATCACATTAGTCGGATAGAAGGCAGCTTGTAATATTGCTGAATTCCGGACATCCGGGTCGTTGGGAGGATGGTGGTTCGTAGCGCGCCGATGACGTAGGGCGCTGAGGTCCTGAGCGCCGCCCGTCCACAGACCTAGCCTCGCTTGCCTTGCAAAAGGACAATGTCCTAATCGGCTATAGACGGCTCTCACTCTCCTGCCTCTCCCCTGTCTCCAACGGCTTACCTCCACCCCACGATTAGCGACATAATAGAGCTTTACCACCGGGCAAACACACGGTATATGGGAAATCGGCACCCAGGAACAGCAGGATCATTGAACGGCTGGAGGATACCTGGAAGATATCTGGTTGACTTCGGATGCAAGTATAGCAGCCATATATTGCCTCTATTGTACTCTATTGCATACCGAAGGCTATTGCATATTATATCTGCTTATTGCATACCGCATATTATATATTGCATACTGGGCTACTGGTCTTTTTGTTTTTTTCTTAAACTACATCCAGCATGCAGTCCAGGATATCCAGGGTATAGCAAGGAAACAGCAGACTGTCGCATTCCAGGATACCCAGGGTGCAAAGATACCAGACATAAACTGTCATATATTGAACTCTATTGTAAATTGGAGACTATTGCATTCTACATCAGTTTACTGCATATCGCATACTGCATACCGCATACTACGTATCGGTTTACTGTTTTTTTAAACTACATCCAGGACGCAGTCCAGGATATCCAGGAAATATCTAGGAAACAGCAGACTGTCGTAAGCTAGGATATCCAGGATGCAAGTATCCCAGCCATATATTGTCATATATTGAACTCTATTGCATACCGGAGATTATTGCATTCTATATCATCTTACTGCACACCGCATACTGCATACGGCATACCGCATACTGCATACCGGTTCACTGGCTTATTAAATTACATCCAGGACGCAGTTCAGGATATCCAGGATATAACTAGGAACAGCAGACTGTAGCATTATATTGTGGTTTTTTACAATTCAATCTATCCCACTAGCACAACGATACTAAATCAACGCATGGGGGGGAAGGAAAAGAAGAAAAAGACACAGCAGCTGCAGCCACAGGCACCATCGTTACCACCAGCGAATACAATGAGGAGAAGCTCTTCAACAAAAATTGGAACATACTTTACAGTTACCCGTTCAAGACTATCTGTGGAGGGGGGAGGTAGGCTGGAGATGGCTACCCACACACCTACAGGAGGACGGGAAAGGGACAAAGTACAAGCTAAATTGGCACAAGATCACGTCATACATCCACATACTAATTCGCATACCCTGTATAATAGAACATCCCCAAATATACCCAATGAGACATCCCCTGGAGGAGACTGGACACTCAGAGGGATCAGAGGGATCAGAGAAAAAGTATGGATAATTATAAAAACACCTGTTTATTCGAACAAGAGCAAGAGCAAGAGGGGGTGCAACAACAGGATATTGGGGAGTGTCTGCGATCTCTGCCAAGCAAAAAAGATATGGAAAGTTATATTGTCAGATTAGAAATAACATACAAAGAAGAGCTGAAGGACTTAAAATCCGACATCTCTATTATAGGAGAACGAGTTAATGGGCTGGAGGAAAACCTAGATATATGGATTTCCAGATTTGAATCACAACAGCAAATTATAGGCAACCAAGCAGTGATGATACAGGAAATGATGTATAAAATAGATGATATGGAAAACAGGAACAAACGTAATAATATACGGATAAGAGGTATACCAGAAACAGTGGAGACACACGCTCTCTTACAAACAGCAAAGGCCATATTGAATGATATAATGAAAAAAAGTCCTGAATCCGAAATAATTATAGATGGAGTATATAGAGTACCCGGAGATACTATAAGAGCTAGAGACACTATATGCCGTCTACATTACTATACTGAGAAAGAAACCATTTTAAAAGCATCAAGGGCCAAGGAATTACTGACCTATGATGGGCATACAATAACCATGTTCCCAGATCTCTCAAGACAAACACTGATGCTTAGAAGAGCCCTGAAACCTTTATTAGGGATTTTACAGGAAAAAGAGATCAGATACAGATGGGGTTTCCCTTTTCAGCTGATAGCACATAGAAATGGAAAAACAGCAAAACCAGGACACCAGGAGATCTACCAGGATTTTTTTAGGAGGGAGGACATAATAAAAAAGAAATATATTGTTTATAAATAAATTGTAAGAATAATGAATATAGAAATTGGAATAAAACTTGATAAAAGGGCATAGGTTTGTGGCGGGATGAGCGCACGGCGTTCAGTCACTCGGCCGCAACAACCCCAGTATAGCCTATTTTGATAGGGCTTACTTGTACGGTCAATGTGGGACGTTAAGTTAATATCCTACACACAAGATGAAAAGAAATGTACAAATGTAATGAGAACAATGTGTGTGAGGGGATGTGTATGTGGTAGCGAGAATGGATTGTAAAATGTATTATGAATTATGAAACTATAATCTGAAATGAATAATTTAGCACTGGGAACTTTTAATGTAAGGGGATTTAATGCACCAGGAAAACGGTCACAGGTTTTATATCAGTTTCATTAAAAAAAATAGATATTTTATGTTTAAAGGAAACACATTTTAAGAAGGGGGATACCCCTGAAATTAGTGATAGCAACTACACGAAATGGTATCATAGTACACACCCAGATAAAAAAGCAAGAGGAGTATCGATAGCAATCCACAAAAATGTACAGATTGAGGTAATAGACTCTACTATAGATGAGATGGGGAGATTTGTGTTTGTAAAATGTTCCCTTTTTAAACAAACATATTCACTGGCGAATATATATGCACCGAATAAGGGACAACATAGTTTTTGCACTAGGATACTGAGTAGGTTTGAACAATTTGGGGTAGGTACAAAGTTGGTGATGGGTGACATGAATTTAATTTTTGATAAAAATCTGGACACTACAGGCAAATCCTCCCCCCCAGTGGAGGTATTAAAGAGTCTTAAAGATAAAATGAATAATATGAGACTAGTGGATGGATGGCGGGTATTACACCCCACAGAAAAAGACTATACATATTTCTCTCAGGTCCATGGAATATATAGCCGGATAGACCATATTTGGATTTCAGAAAGAAAATATACCAATGTGTCTTCTGTCAATTGATGCTGAAAAAGCATTTGACAGAGTAAATTGGACCTTTCTTAGGGAATCACTTTTGAAAATGGGATTGGGTGACATATTTGTATCTAAGGTAATGGCATTATATACACAACCAACTGCAAGAGTAAGGGTGAATGGGGAACTTTCCTCCCCGTTTCCAATCTTTATTGGAACCTGGCAGGGATGCCCCCTATCACCATTACTATATGTCATAGTGATGGAACAACTAGCTGCTACTATAAGACAAAATCCATCAATAAAAGGTATCAACACAACAACATAAAATGGCATTATACGCAGATGATTTACTATTCTTTATAACTTCCCCATTAACAACAATCCCTAATATTATTAAAGAACTAAAGGAATATGGGGACCTGAGCAATTTTCATATAAATATATCCAAGTCAGAATTTCTGAATATATCCCTAACGGATAAAGTAAAAGTCTAACACATAAACCCAGAGATGTCTGACAGGTGCTGGAAATGTGAAATAGAGGAGGGAACATACTTGCATATCTGGTGGAGTTGTCCTAGATTACAACCATTCTGGGAGTCAGTGTTTGAAATATATCGCCGTGTGGAGGAAACAAAAACTGAAAAGGATCCCCTAATCGCATTACTAACATTGATACCAGGTCCAATAAAAAAAAATTAAAAATGATATATTAAGATTTATGTTGGTAGCCGCTAAAATAAGTATATCACGGGGCTGGAAACTAACAGCCCCACCCTCAATAGAAAAATAGGCAAATATTATAGAAGAAATAAAGTATATGGAAGAATTAAGTGCAATGGATACAGATAGGAATTATAGTTATAAGAAGATATGGGAGAAATGGGAATCATTTAGACAATCGGAGGAATTTGAGAAAATGCTGAAAGAAGGATAAAGGCAGCAACTGAAAAAGGATCAAAGGGTAATGTATGTATGGTCAAATAGGAATAAAGAAAATATCTGATCATAAAACTATTTAGACAAACATAGTATATGACCTATATGAATGAAAGATGGGAAGGAATGAAGATGGTTCTATGAAGAGGAGGGGAAATGGGAAGACGGGATTAAGAAGTATATTATTGATTGTATATTGTTTAGTTATCACATTAGAGAACACATGAGGGAAAGAAATAGAGGAACATAGACAATATAAGGGGATATGGTGAGATTTACATATATATTATGGGTTATAGAAGTCACAAACACTAGAGGGGTATTCTAAATGAAGTATAAGGGATGGGCACACTCCCTTTCCCCTCTTTCCCCCCGCCCTCCCCTTGGAAACCATAAGAATGGGAGTTAGAATGTGAGAAGAGAGTGATAGAGGAAGTAAAATATGATGAATGACTAATGATGGATATTGGAAGTGGGTGGAAATTGTAGTTATCTCAATTAGAGTTATAAATAATTATTAAAAACTAAGAGATAATTTGAAACTAATGCTTATGAATGTTTGTCTAAATGTACTTTTTTTTATGGAAACAAAACAATAAAAATATATTAAACAAAAGTAATATTGCTGAATTTCAGCCAGGCAAACACTGGCTGTGAACCAGTGGCGTAACAATCACCATAGCGACCAAGGCGGCCGCTATGGGGCCCTGTGATTTCTAGTTACGCCCCTGCTGTGAACAAATGCACACATTTGCCATCAAGGGGAACTGCAAAGAAGAAGCAAAGTTCAGATTAAACTCTGCATCTAACTCGAATCTCATCCCTAATTGACTGTCTAAGGATAGCTGTTCACAGAGTGTGTATGTAAAATATTTTTGTCAGTAGAGACTTCAGAAATCCCAATTGTCTGTCCTATTTGTAATTCTTCTTTGTATTTGTTTCATCCTTATCAGTTAACAACTGCTTTTTGACCTTTTGACCAATGTTAATACAACATAGAGTGAAGAAGATGGGGACATGACTTCTAATAAACTAAATATTGTGCACTGTCTGCATATCATAAACTGCAGAGAACAAGAAATTTAGTAAAAAAATTGCAAATATGAATTTAGTACCCACATTAATTGGGAACTGGAATCCTACACATAACAAAGGTAGATATACATAAATTAAAGTGATAATATCTTATTGCCTACAATATCACTTCAAAAAGTTTCAAAAATAGACTAATATACATTTTTTCTAATTTGCTCCATCTCCCACAGTCATAGTTTTCTGTTTCATTTTGCCATTTGTTTAATACCATAACAGATATTATATCCTCCTACCAGTATACATTGGAGAAAGCCTTGTAAAAATATGCCTCTTCCTCGGAGCGTGGGAGGGAGGAAGTGTGCACACATTGGACACTTATGAGTCAGGGAGGGCTCTAAAACCAGGAACTGAAGAAAGCTGTCATGACAGAAATACAGTAGCTGCCATAGCTGAGTCACTTTTGAGGGTGCATGTTCCAGGGTTGTCATCTTGATTAAGGCTTTATTACTTCCACACCCCTGATATGCTCATGCTGGTTCTAGGTCAATGACTTAATAAAGTAATTAATGAAGAATGCAAATGACAATCCCTGAACAATCATGTTAAAAAAAAAAAGTCATCAATGGCATCTTCCACACTATTATTCTGACATGTTCCTTTAAAAGCTTTATAAAAAGAGTACTCCACCTTTATACACTTTCATATTATTAATATAAACTGGTGAACATAATAATAATCTTTATTGCATTCAGTACTTGCTTTGTATTATGCTTTTATAGGCTCTTGAAGACCCCACATTAATGCAAATTCTAAAGAGAATGTTCAAATTTAGCTTGTTGCCATGTGGGAACTGAGGTAACAATGTCTGCATGAACTACTTATGATTACCAATAGACAGTGGTAAACTGATTAACCTAATTCTCTATGTCAAACTACAAACTTGAACATTTCCATTAGGGTACAACAGATACTTCTAACTCCTGACCGCAATAGATAAAACAAACTGTATAATTGATATCATGGTAAGGGTATGAAATCCAACACAAAGGTGGAATAACATTTTAAAGAAAACCTTCACTTTGTAACAAGTAACAGGTTGGCTTTAGAACAGGTACAATAAGCATTTTCTGCATACCATTCACAATTACAGCCCTGAAAAATACCTGGTACTTATAGGAATAGGAGAACTCTCTACTCTGCCTCACACAATACAGCAGTCAGTACCTGTGCAGTTATTTTCCAGGTCCTAGTGCTGCCATGCTGAATAGAAGAGCCTAAATAAGAGTTTCTGGGGACTCTGACCGCAGATTGTGGTGCTGGGAGCATGAAAAAGGTCAGAATGTGATACTTATTGTGCATTCTAAAATACAAACCAGTTACTTCACCTGCTATGAGCAGAGTACAGGTTTTCTTTAACTTCAGACTTCAATGGTTTAAAGCACAGTCCCACTGTGGGTAGTCAGGATATGATTTATTACAGGTATTTATATAGTACCATAAATGTACGCAGCACTGTACATACTTTTCCTTCACATCGGTCCCTGCCATCAATGGAAGCACACATACTAGGGACAGAGAGGAGCCGATTAACCTACCTGCATGTCTTTGAATTGTGGGAGGAAACACACACAAGCACAGGCAGAACATATAAACTCAATGCAGTATCCTGGCTGAACCTATATTCAAACCAAGGACTTAGTGCTAGCCACTAAGTCACTGCCCTGCCCTGCCACAATAACAAGTACATTTCATGTACTTTCATTTAACCAATATTATATTTTGCTTTATTTGCTATTAATTGTAAATGCGGAACATGGAACAACAAATACACAAGCTGATATAAAAAGGTAAAAGTTGGCACAAAGAGATCCCTTCAAGTACATTCTCTAGCATAAAAGAAATCTAGGTAACCTAAGGTTCCTATTACTAACAAATACCAGCTCACCCATTATATGCTCTTTCCCAAAATCATTCCAGGGTGCACAATCCACGTGCTCCATGATGTAGTGAATACAAAGTCCCAAGTTAGATCAGGACCACCATGAAACATAAAATCCAATGCTTTATTAATCCAATCAAAAGCATACCAAAGCTGATATGCAATTGATGCTCAAAAGGATAACACATTTCAACTACTTAGGTCTTTGTCATATCCCTACAGCGGGTTTTTAGATTGTAGGCCTAGGATGTACATGGGGCATTGACCTCTTCTTAAATTGAGAATTGGCCCTGTGTCCTGATGCTAAGCTTAACTCATGTCAAGTGCTAAAGCCTATACTGCCCATTGAAAGTATGGCATTTGGCAGTGGAATGATAGACTTAATAATGATAGAATAATAGAATGATAGAAGAATAATAGAATGATAGAATAATGATAGAATGATAGAGAAGTTGAGGTCCTTGTATTCAATGGGCTCCACAGAGATGCATTGATCAATTTTGAGACTAACAGAAATAAATTGCTTGACAATTTTAAACTTCTGGTTGATTTAGAGATCTTTATGGTTTCACCCAATATTGCTTTTTCTACAATAGCTGGGTAATGGATGCCTCCCTGACTGCAGCCTGCCCTGACCCTTCCCTAATAAAAGACTACCTTTTTGACAGCAGCCTGACAGCAGCCAGCCCTAACCTCTTTTCTAGATATGGATACGCTTCTGATTGCCGCCTGTCCTAATCTCTTGTCTGATTAAAGTATATGCTTTTGATTGCAAACTGCCTTGAACCTTACATGGATAAGGAAATCTGTCATCGCCTCCTGCCAGCACAGACCCCTGCAAGTGTGGCTTCCCACCAATTGCTAGTCACTTCTTCATACTACACCTACCATGAACCACTCCACATCCCTTAACTATTCAACATGGTATGTGAACTCTCTCTCTGGGGTTACTGGGAAGTGTCCCATTTCTTTGAATATAGCGCTGTGCTTCAAGTCCTGGGGGCATCCAAATATCAGTAGGCATAATAGCCTTAAGGGAAAGGTGGCTGCTGTATGTAAAATTGAGCAATAGCCTTGCTATTTTCGCAGGACAGGATAAGTGGCGTGGACCCTAACAATCTGGTATTTCTTTATTTACTATTTGTATTTGGGAATGCAATCTATATATAATTGCATCAAGAAATTAGCATAATTCTTTAAACCTTACCTTCACCTTGTGCCCCTTACTCCCTTCGGCTTACTCTGCCCTTTCTTTGCCCCTATCCACCTTAAATCCCTGCACTCTCGCCTCGGATGAGGCTGAGTTACTGCTCCCCATAGCATGACTTCCACACTGTAGTAGTGATGACATATTTGCGTTTCGCGAGCTACAACAGTTACGATTATCACAACGCAAACTTGTTCCGACAGCAGAATCTCTGTGCAATGAAAGCACGTCAGATGCTCTTGCTAGCTTTATGTAAAATGTTATGTTTGATAATACCTGGAAAATGTTTTTATGTACCCGTTCTGCTTCTACTGGAATTGTATGTAAACAAAAGCATTTTTTTTTTTCTGGTAGTTGCATATGTAACTTTTGCTCGAACATCCATGACTGTAGCCTTGTTTTGATGACATGTCAGTTAATAAACGAATAAAAAAAAAAAGAAATTAGCAGAATTATATAAACTGCAATGAAAAAATTACTTCTGAAGGGAGACTTACTTTCTAATTATTAACTTTGTTTGGAAGTATACTATGTCCCTTCATTAAAGATTTGTACAGGTGTGAGAAATGTTTACATTTGCAAATGTGAATTCCTTTTAAAAAGGTTACTTGTATTTTATATATTTTGGTCCTTCAAAACTAAGAATTAACATTAAAGGGACTATTGAGGAGCAAACCCCTTCATTAAACAATGCTGCACATAATGTATGTTTGGTCAGTGTAAATAGTAGGTTCTAAAGGAATTTGGCTTAAAAAGTACTTTTTATTGTATATTTTTGTCAAATACAAAAACAAGTTCCGTACTTTGAGTGATAAAACAGATTCACTTGTCTTCGGTTGCAAGAAAAGATGACATGAAAGATTTTGTGCATTTGGATTCAGAAGAAGCTTGAAATAACAATAGAAAATAAAAAATATACAAGCACTGCGGTAAACATCTCATTTTGAAACAAGCTGGCATGCCTTCAAATAACAGAATGCTGTGAGTTTATTCTTCTGTAGTTACAAAATGTTATGTTACCCTTATTACATTTTTAATGTACTTGTCAGGTTTTTTTGTTTATACTATTGAATATTGCTCTAGGTTTGACACATTGAAATAGAAAAATTTTCAGAGGAATCATTTAACTATTTCAGACTTTCTGTGCAAAACAGGTTATTTACTAAAAACAAAATATCACATTCACAGACTGCAAACTTTATGCATCCTTTTTAGGTGCACAAACAATAATGTATATGTTTTGTAAGCTCTTCTAGGTAAGTTTTTTGCAACTTATATTGTATCTGTTTCTTTGTAATTCCTTATTTGTTTCATTTTATTATGTGATTTTAATGCACTGTGACATTAAAAAAAAAAAACCCACACATGATACACTCTGAGTTTACTTTATTTCATATACCTGCTCAACAGTGTTTATGCCCAGCACAAACTTGAGTTTTTTTTAGCTTTGGTAGAATTAGAACCGTCAGTTTTTTGAGGGTTTTTTTTTTTTACTGCTATCTGGGGCTCTGTTTATCAGAAAAGAAGTGAGAATAAAATCTGCAACAGAGCTACTGGCAGATATAAAAAGCTTTTTCTAGCCTTTTCCTACTCTTCTTAAAGTGACCCTCAGGGGGTTATAAAATGTACGCGTTCGCTGGCTGGTTTGCAGATACTTTGCAATATAGCAGAGCTCCAATCAGAGGCGTAACTAGAAAGCTCAGGGCCCCGGTGCAAGAAAACATGAAGGCCCCCCCACTCCACCCCCAATAAAAAAAGTCTGTGCCTTGGCAGGTAACGGGGTTGTGCATGTGTGTAGTCCCAGGAGGCAGGGCCACCAGTTTAAATAATGGGACCCCATACAGGTTGGGCTGTGCGGATTTATTATTATTATTAATATATATATTCTTTATTTTTTTTACTTTTTATCACGTTTCTATTTTATTATTTTTTCCTTTTTATCAATTTTTTATTTATTTTTTATTTATTTTATTATTTTTAACTTTTTTTACCCTCAACTTTATTGCTATCACACAGGGGCTAACAAGCCTGTACAATATAGGCCCAATAGACAAAAGCAAATATGTGACTTTAACTCAGTACATAAATCATGCTGACATGACATAAATAACCAAAAATTAGAATGGGAAATATGCTTTGTCTTTGCAACTTTACCTGCGGAATGATTGTTGGTGCCATTCCCGGTGATTGTATCATTTCTAAAACTGCTGGCCTCCTGGAATTTTCATGGACTACACTTTGTAAGGTTTACAGAGACTGGTGTGCTAAACAAATAAACAAAAAGACAAGATGTAGTTGGGTAGTTGAAATACCTTGTTAATGATAGGTAAAAAAAATTGTCAGACTTGCTAGAGCTGACAAGAGGCCTACAGTCATGAAAATATCTTTTGGGTGGAAAAGGGCATCACTGGATGGACAATACATTGATTCATGAGGAGAATGGGTTATAGCATATAAGACTGCACTGGGTTGTGCTGCTTTCTGTTACAGTGTGTACGGCATCACTGCAACTAGGAATTAGGGGCAGGGGTGGTGTAATGGCATGAATTCACAGACATTAGGTTTGTTATTACAAAAAAGGCATCTTTTGAATGCCTCAGCACATCTGCATACTGTTACTGACTATATGCACCCAGAAAGATGATAACAGAGTGGTCAGTGAGTCTAAGTGGATGCTATCTTAGAAACATAAGCTTTGTAACCTACAATGAAACCAGTACCTTATTTAGGGCTTGCTCACACCAGCCCCTATTGCCTTGTCTATGTGGTGGTGCCAATGAATAAATAAGGCAATTTGCCTTTGTGTTATTAGTTCAGTTTACACCAATGTAGTGTGGTGGTGTATACTGAAAAAAAAGTAGAACATGTAGAACACATAGCACCCTTATGCTTCACATAGAGTTAATGCACTGTAAAGTTTACCTAAGTTACAAAAAAAAAGCAAGAACAGCAATGTGTTGTACAACACATTGCAGTCTGCATGCACAATGCACACCAGTGAGCATTATGAGCACCTTAACAGTCTCCGGCTGTTGTGAGTAGCCCCCTAGAGATAATACCTTAAATGATTTTGACTAATATTACACTTTTGAGTGGATCTTCTCTTTCTCCTTCTCCTTCTTCTTATTATGTGAAGTCTATCAAAAAATGAATAAATACAGTCATTAAAATTTCAGCAACAACATGATATGTCCTTTTTATGAAAAGCCTGTGCCTTGGATAAATAAGAGTGTACGTAGAATGGCATCCAAGTGCAGTTTATGAGTTATCTTTCTAATATGTGTTGAAACTTGCCCAGATGATTTACACATTGATGTATTATGCCAAATGTAAACACTCATTGGGTTGATTTAATAAAGACAAGATCAATTTCCCCTTAGTTTAGTGAATGCTCTGCTGACTGCCATCACCCATCATCATGTGCAAGCAAAAATACTGTTTTTATTTTCCTTGCTTGATTGGGTATTCTTTTCAAAGTGAAATTTCACCACATTCACCAAGCTAAGAGAAATGTTCCCTGTGAAATGCAAATTCCCTTGGAAAGTGAACATCTTGTTTGCCTTTACTTAATCAACCCCCATGATTCCATAATGTCCATGACCAGCATCTAATCCTAAAGAAGGTTGTCTACTGGGTAAATCTATATTGTCCTCCCATGTCAATTCTATTAAATGGGGGTTAGCCTTTGACAGCAAGAAGAAATACATGAGATGTCTCCTTGTTTCTTCAGTTAAGGGGTGCTAAAGAGCAAGCCATATCAGTAATAGGCTAGGCAGCTAAAGGGGCAGCAATTCCCATGCTGAAGAAAAGCATGCAGAAACTGTTTTTTTTTCATATTCAGCTCTCTTTCTGTGTGCTTTAACTAAAAGTAAAATAGAAGAAGAGAAAAGGCTGCTAAATAGAGATCCAATTAAATAGGAAGAAATCAGATGGTAATAACGCACACACACAAAAAAAAATCACAGCACACTTCAATAAAATGTAAATAACTGATTATTAAAGTTGATAGAACAACTGAGAGATCAGCAGCACAGAACAGATAAAGCAACACAGGGTGCAGTATTGAGACAAGGGAAGCAAAGACATATAATGGGACCCAAGTCTTCCATCTACAAAATCTACATATTTAAATGTTCAAAACATTATGATGAAAAAATCTGAGAGTATAGGCTGCACTGTAAAGCGAAGTACAATGCAAGGAAATGCTAACAATTCTCTGCTTGGAAACAGAAGGGGATTGCGTTGGCAATAACAAAGATGTCAGCATGTAAACTTCCTGAGCATGTGCAGTAACAAAACTGAATTCACCATCTTAAGACTGCCACTAAATCTATATAGATGTACATGTTGGTCCTAAATAAACAGTAGAAAAAAATTACTTCAGTTTTGAATTTTAGCTTCCAAAAAGTTTAAAATGTATGAAATAAAAGGGTTTGAAGAGGCATTTAAACCAGCAATATGACTGCAAATTTTGAGCAAAGCACTTTAAAAAACTGACAGTACCCATAATGCTCATGAATTCAACGTTCAAGTAAAACAATCTTAAATTTGATTGCATAATGTGGATTTTACTGTTGATGATCAGTTACCACTGAACTTGTCAAAGTCTTTCAATGGTGTTCTTCACAAGTAATTTTTTTTCTATCTCCAGGTCCCCTTTCTTATAATAATATACTGCATTTTCATATTTTGTAACTTCAGTAATGATTTCTGTAAAAAATAGCGTTAACATTTTTATAAGACAACATAATTTGACAGATAATTTCCCATAGTGCACAAATACAGTTTAATTAGTGGTTAAGTGCAATCCATGGCTAGGTCTACACATGTCTAGTTCATCAGTTCAACAAATTTTTAGCTTTTTCTGTACCCTTCTGTAAAGTTCACATCCTCTTTTATGTCCACCCCACATCAACGTTTGTCCAGTACCCATGAACCAGGGTTACCATGGTTATACTACATTATACTGCTAGCCTTTGTGCACAAAGTTGCCATTTATGTCATAAGAAAATACTATTAATATTTACTTAGTAACAAACAACAGCAAATTATTCTCCCAATGCATCAGTCCCAACAAGGTGAACATATTTATAAAGAAAGGTATCTCAAAGGGATCCTCTAAGGGTATCAGACAAAGCATTCCATGGTCCTTTAAAGTTAGTAAAAAATAAGTATTTATTGTGTGGAAAACAAACTAAGTAATACTTGGGCAGATTTTCAACTAGAAAAAAGTCTTCATCAGTTTCCAGGTAAGTGAAAGCTAAAGTAGATGGTAAAGAAAAGAATACTTAAAATAAATGCTATTATCTATAGAGCTGCAATGAACTGACTACAAAAAATAAGACATATGGAATGTGAACCATATTCATATCCAATATACAGTCTGTTAAAATCATTTTTATATTTGATTTGTTAGACTCTTAAGTTATATCATGTTTAGTCTTTTGTAAAGTAAAGTGGCTCCTTACAGAGTTACCTAAACAATTTTCCCAACATTCATGCGTCATACACTCTAGGGGGAGTATGTTTGGGGGAGTCAATGATGGAGAAAGATCTGGGTGTTCTGGTAGAGTATAGACTGAATAATAGCATGCAATGTCAAGCCGCAGTTTCTAAAGCAAGCAAAATACTTTCTTGTATTATACGTGGTCTCTAGACTCCAGAGATAGAGACATAATCCTGCCCCTGCACAAAGCATTAGTAAGACCTCATCTAGAATATGCAGTTCAGTTTTGGTCATCAGTGCACAAAAAGGATGCTGTGGATCTGGAGAAAGTGCAGCGAATGGCGACTAAACTCATAAGAGGCATGAAGGAGCTCAGCTATGAGGAAAGATTAACTGACCTAAATTTGTTCTCTCTGGAGAAGAGGCGATTAAGGGGGGACATGATCACCATGTATAAATACAGAAATGGTCTATATAGTGAGCTTGGTGCCAATCTATTCACTTTAAGGTCACTGCAAAGGAAAAGGGGCTCTCTTTTTGCATTTGGAGGAAAAGAGGTTTAGCCTTTGCATATGGAAAGGATTCTTCAAAGTTAGAGCTGTGAAAATGTGGAATAGACTCCCCAGGAGCTTGTTCTAGTGAGCTCAGTTAATTGTTAAAAAAAAAATCTGGATGTATTCCTAAATGCACAGAATATTACTGGATATTGAGTTCTTATAGCATAGCTTATTAAGCATCAGAGATGGTTGATCCAGGGAATATCCGATTGCCTTATGGGATCAGGAAGGAATTGTTTCCCTTGTTGGAGAAAATGGAATCATGCTTTATAGAGGGTTTTTTGCCTTCCTCTGGATCAACAGTGGGTAATTGTGGTCATAGCGTTCTGTTTAGGCTTTTTTTTTTTTTTCATTTCTCTATAGGTTGAACTCAATGGACATGTGTCTTTTTCAACCTGACTAACTATTTAGCTATGTAATTTGGCACATGGTTTCATCTAGGTTTAACATACCTGGTATAGGTTTGATTGATGAGCTCTACAATCAACACTGGGTCATCATATAAAAAAAACAATAGCAGATCCTTCTGCTTTTACAATTTCAGACTATTTTGACCAGAGGGGAGAGTTCTTCATGGAGCTGTAGCACTGTGAAGTAAATATAAGGATCAGATAGCACTGTGAATGCAAAAGAGGCTGGGCCGTTGTTAATCATTGTTTACTTGAGTTTATGTCAGCTGAGTATCCCTGCTCTCACAGAAGCTCATACTCCTCCCCTGTGTATTTTTCTATGTGTAAAAAACATAATTTGCAGAGTAATTGCTGTCTATGCAGGTACTAACCACACTTTGTATAGTGAAATTTAATTTTTTTTTTAAATTGCCTTAAAAAATCAATAATGCATTCCAAAAATACACTAAACAATGCGAAAACTGCATAAAACATGCCAAAACATGTACTACATAAACTTTTGTGAATTACCATGTTTTGGAAAGGTCAATCTGCAGCAGTACAAACTGGCATTCAATTCACTTAAGGCTTCTGTCACACTTGAGAAACTAATGCTGGGGACATCTCATCAATGATAGCGAGAGAGATTGAGAGAGAGAGAGAGAGAGAGAGAGAGAGAGAGAGATATAATTGCTAGACATCTGTTCACTAGAAATTAGCTTTGTGTTCAGGTTTAATATAAGTCTGACCCGAACCCAACCTGTTCACAGTTCGGCTAACAAACAGGACATTTATGGCAACTTCGTCCGCCCGCCTGCCCAAACCTCCAGCTGAAATAGCCGGAAGTCTGTCATTTAGCTTCAATATTTAAAGGATTTATGTATTCACAGCTAATGCTGGCCATAGACCTTACAACCAGCACAAGACTTTTGCGCTGGTTACAACAAGCGCAGGACCACAGCTGGTCCTGACAGTGGAGTATTTTATACAGTTGAGAGAGTCTGTGGTTAGGCTCTCTAGAAGTGAGCAAGGTCTCCAGTTGGTTAAGGTCCTGCATAGTAGGGAGTTCACAAAGTGACAAGGTTGATGATAACACAAGGAATTGGAACTGTCACTTATATGATGTAAACACATAATGGGTGCTGAAAACCATTTGTTTTAAAAAGTGGATTGTGGAGACCTGGTTGAAAGTAATTGTGTCCAGTAATGGGGAGCAAAGGGAATTGTAAGAAAGGAAGTATTATTTATGGGTTATGTCCCATATAGCTATTGTTGCCTCTGTTTTTAGGGAAGGACCATTGAGCACATTTCTAAAAGAGGAAGAAATCCACATGACCGTAGAAAGATCTTTACCACTGAGATCAATTTCCAGGGCCACCCATCCCTTAGCATTTAAGGTCCAGTCTATGACCCTGTTAAGGAAGGCAGGTTGATAATACATTTGAAAGTCTGAAACTGCTAAACCCCTCTCAAAGCAATAAATTAAACTAGAAACTTTATCTGAACCCAACATTTTCCTCACCTAAAAATCATCACGTGAATGTAATTTGTGTAAAGAATTACTATGCATTATCACACGACAGGGTGCTATATATTTCTACATGCTTTTTATTACATTACATGCTTATTTTTTTATATTAAAATATTAAACTTGATGAAACCGGCAACTGTTTTTAGTTAAACTGGTGGGGATGCTAAAGTTTTCAATAAAATCATGTGAAAGTATGTTAGAGTTTTTTAATTAAACTGGGGAAGGCATGTTACAGTTTTCAATGAAACTATGGGAAGCATGCTACAGTTTTCAGTTAAACTGATAGAAGCATGCAACAGTTTTCCATTAAACTGGTGAAATCATGCTACAGTTTTTAATTAGGCTGGTGAAAGGATGCTACCGTTTTCCGTTAAGTAAGGTACAACATGCAAACATACCTGTCTATATTGACTTAACTAAAAGTTTTAAGGCATTTAAATCATAATGTGTGGACATAAAGCTGTACCATATTGCAAATACTAACTGATTAGCAGTTAAAATTGGATTTGAATGGGGCTTGGAAGTTTTCAAGAAACATCTATTTCTATCTTTCTACCATAGCTGTCATTCAACAGTCTTTTTTGTCAACACAAGAATAGAATTGTAAGAAAGGAAATGGCCAGAGAAAACAGCAGCTCCTCACCCTCTGGAAACTTTTTTTTTCCATTACACAACAGCTGCAGAAGAAAAAGGAGCCCTTAATTTCCCAGACAACAACTGTGAAAACAGAACACCGGCACAACTGAGGTTCTCATACCCCTGACAAGCACTCAGAGGTCTTTTGTTCAGCTGCCCTGAGACATTGGCTTTGTTCATCTGTCCTCTCTGGTCACCTCAGCTGTGACAGTTTTAAATTAAACCATTATCTGCTTTTGAGGCAAGGTGAAAACAACAAACAGAGTTGAACAAAATGGGGGAAGGGAAGTTCAGAGAAGGACAAAATGTTTTCCTGTGGTGACTTAAGTGTCTTGTCCGTGTCAGAATGTTTCCTTCAGGTACAAGTGTAAAGGAAGCTTGATTACCTCCTATGGCCCCGTTGATTATCTAAATGAATCAGCTCATGAGCCTATTCATGTGAATATGAGACTTGAGTGAACCAAATCTCCATTCGTCATTATCTGCTAATTTACAAATGAAAATACCTTATGAAAGGTTGAGACCATTTCAGGGAATGTATAAAGGCTCAACAGTACCACAAAGGATTAAGCCTGGGATTCTTGAAGTGACATTTTAAAGGATTGTCCATTCTGTCTTTGAAATGAAAATAAGAAACCAGTAAATCCAGCTTCTCACAAGCGTGGAATTCTTAAGCTGTAATATTCAGAAAGTGTTGTCAAACTTGTTAAAACATGTTATTTAGTAGTGAAAACTGTGCACATGCATTCATATTACAAATGCTACCCAGTCATTATTTCTCTAGCAACTCTTGGCAAGCCCTGCACTACATGCCGTACGAGTATTCCTTTAAAAAAATGCTACCACTGTAGAGAAGCAGTACATGTCCCATGCCAAAACCTCCTGGGAAAGAAAACCAGCGCATACAGATCTGGCGTAGAACAGTATATTTACTGGATTATGTTAAAAGAAAAATAAATCCCACTCACAAAACCTTGGGAACTGTGAGCTCATATAAACAATGATAAGCATGAGGATCGTTAAGGTATCAGGTGAGCACATTAGAAGACCGCGGCGGCCCCTACCCGCAGGTGTGCAATGGACATTGCTGCACAACTACATCTATTGCTTCCCCAACAGTTGTTTTATTTAATTGTTTTATTATGGATTTGTCTTATAAAGTAAATTTCACTGAACTATTCTAAGAGCAGTACAGCCTTCTTAAGGTTTATTTTAGGTCTCACTTTTATCACAAACCAAAAAAAAAGGAGTTAGTCCTCATGGGCATAAAGGAACTTTTTTTGCAGGACTTTGCCCACTGTACTAAAATGAGGAATTATGTTTTAGATCTGTAATGGAAATTGGACCTGCAAATATCTGCTGTGTTAAGAAGGTTCCACTGTGTTTCTCAACAATTAGCCCACCTTACCATAACCTGCCTGGTTGTCTTGCTTTTGCAGTGTGCGGGGAAGTTAACTGGTTATCCAGGGCAGAGGAGACACAAACATTTTGAAGGAAATGTTTTTACTTTTATTTCAAAAGAGATCTTGGATTACACATGAAAGAAGACTATATAGAAAGCTACTTAGCAGACTCTGACAATTACAATACAACAATAGCAAACTTTTTCCAGAGCCTTCCTCGCAGCCTCATTCTATGCTCTCCAGCATTTTGCATTGGTGGGAAAAGGTCTATATACTGCATGCCTAATTGTAGCCCTTGATTGATATTATTTTATTCATGGCCAATGGCCTATATAGCCCTTTTCAACATAGATGTCTACAACATATAGGGGTATACCGTATATACTCGAGTATAAGCCGTCCCGAATATCATCTGGCAGTCTCCGGCCACCTAAATTAGGACCCGGAGACTGCCAGATGACCCCGCTCGGAGCGCCGCACACCGAGCAGCAGTGACGCGACGCTCGGCGAGGTAAGTAAGATGACGCGCTGGCGCTGACTCGAGTATAAGCCGAGGGGGGCACTTTTCACCCAAAAAAATGGGCTGAAAATCTCGGCTTATACTCGAGTATATACGGTATTTAAAAACAATTCCAAGAGCCATTCATCCTTCAAAACTGCATGTACATTTTGTCTAGGCAAATAAAGGAAAAAACATTTTTTTCTTTGCACATCGAATTAATTATCAGGTAAATACCTAATTATGTCCACTAGATGGAGTTGAGGAACATTAGAAAAAAGTATTTATACTCTATGCATCTAAGTTCCATCTAGTGGCCATAATGCGGTATTTATTTTAGGTATTTTCCTAAAATTAAATTCGACCTGGAAGAAAATATGCTAAAAACATTTATTTGTCAGCATTCACACAGAACAAATGTGCATGTGATTTTGCAGGGAGAATGGCTCAGCAAATAGTTTAGAAGTAAACTTTATAGTGCAGGGCTCAAAATTTCCACTCGAAATGCCTGGTGGGCAACTGGTGGCGAGTAACTCCTAAGGCCTGGCTAGTAGCTCAGGACTTGACATTTTGACCCCTGTTATAGTGTAATCATTATGATAGATCTTTTTACACTGGTGAGCTTTGGTGGCTTTCACTTTTTGATAATGTCTATAATTGGTGTTCAGTGGTTCCAATGAAAAGCCTATTTTACATGAGGTTCAGTAATAAACGTTACCCCTACCCTGTTAGTACATTGGTGGTAAGTAAAAACTGTTCCCTGTGCATTTCAAATTCAAAATTTTTGTTTTCAAATAAAATACTCTTTTTACCTTTTTTTTGGGTGCATTTTAGCACTGCTAATCTCTTGTAGCCTCTAGCTAACACTTCCCCTGTACAAGCATGCACTCCAGCGTTGGCTCCATGGCATTTCTCAGGGCAGTTTTTTTTTGTTGAGGACACATTAGACAATGCCTTTGCAATGTGCATTGGAAGGGCAATTTGTAGTCTGCATTGGGAGTGTGTGTTGTAGCGGGGTGTTACAAGAGGGGAGGTCGGGTGCAGTGAGTTGCCCTGAAATCTGCTGCCGAGTGGCACTGTGCAGGTCAGTGTCTCGGCCATTGCTGCTGTGCTCTGAGCACTGAGGTAACTCTTCAGAGGACTGACCTGTCATCTGTAGTGGGCTTTGGGTGGCCATCTTTAGTTTCCCAAGATTTGGGGAGGAGAAGGTCACAAATGTTGCACAGGCATATCCATGTGGAGGGTTCACCTCCAAAGGTAGGATAACCCTCTAGGGCATAGGATAGAGACTATGGGGCTGTGAGAACCCATGTGGGGAAGAACTTCGGTCCTCGGGTGGGACAGTCACCTGAAGACAGACAGAACAGAAGTTCAATTTTTAAAAGACTAACTGAGCGCCATATCACTGTGAATGCCTAAATACCAGGAGTTCTGGAAGATGTCTGTGTTGCTGAAATTTGCCTTAAAGCACCCCATGTTGCAAATGCCGCCTCGTATTTACAAGTTTGTTTGCTGAGAATCTGTGTTAAAGTAAAGCTGTTACAGTGCAATCTATACCCAACTAGACATTCTGTGCCTGCAATGTGCTGGGCTGAAGTGAGATGGAAAAGTAGTGCAGGTGTTTAGCTTCTAGATAGCTATCTAGATGGTATCTGTGAGTGTACCGAGGGATGGTGTATCCGATGTCCGTATGCGTGTCCGCTATGAGGTAAAGTTATGCTAAGTCAGGTAATGAGGACAGTATTGAGAAAGTAGTGGGAGTCACAATAGGTCCATGTGTGTTCGGGGGGAACAATGGTATCTAACCAAAATGGCTGCAGAGATTGTTCTGAGGGAAAGTAGCACTATCCCTTTCAGAACCAGTGCCTGTATAAGTCAAGTGAATTGAGCAGTTTAATCATTGAGCTTTTGGCTATTGACTATGGGCCACCAACATGATGTGATGTATCCCAAACACTAGTGGAAACCTGACATATATTGAAATATTTAAAATTACTTTTGAAATAATATAAACATGTTGAAGATTATGTGAGATTTTATTTTTTGAGTTTAGATATACTGTGTATTTCCCCACTATGTCCAACGCATACATCAAAAGATGGTAAATTAACCAATCTTCATAATAAGATTGCTATCTGGGGGAATCAGTCTACCAAATTTAGTCTAAGCTTCATATGCTCCTGCATGTGGATTAGAAGCTAGTTTTTAACAACAGTTAGATGATCTACAACATAGTGAGTTGATGCTTATTACTATATCAGGCTGTGCCAATACTAAACTCTGTGATCCCTGTGCTGGAAACCATAGCAACCTTTTGGACTTTAGTGGTGGAAGTTGCGTCACTGGCCTTAGATATTGATTTCCAGAAGTGGAATTCCAGTCTGTCTTTTTTCTTAAGAAGATTACAAAATAAAACTAAGCACTTGAAATTATGCAAAATTTTTTTTTTTTTTTTTTTTACATTTTTAAGATGCTTATGTTTTAAAATATAATTGCAACTATAATTGCAATATGAAGAACAGAAAACAGTTCCAATAAAGCATTTAAACATTTATAAAGAGATTTTGAAAGGCACTTACTACTACTCAAGACACTGTTTCCCATCAAGGTTTGTATATAATGATTAGTAAGAATTAGGTCCCTTTTCAATAATGGCTTCTTTTTAATAGAATCCTCCATATGACTAGAACATAAATAAGGACAAGGGGTTTACAAGGCTGAAATAGAATTATATGCCTTATACATCTCTGTGCTGCCATCTAGTGTTTGCTCTTGTTTTATAGAAAAGGTAATTGTTGATGACCTACGGTGCAAATTTCCTTGAGGGAATCATTAAAAGATAGTAAACTAATATAAAAACTATACTCCTGAAAAAACTGTATGATGCATTTTGAAAACATATTACAGTTTTATCATTTAGGATAACCGTGTACTACTATTTGCATAACTGCTATAATAACAATTAATCATTCTAGTGGTTCCAGTGACAGTACAGATATCTTAGTAAATCAGTTGGTAAATTGTTGGTTGTGATGCCGCCTAGGCCACAAAACTTTGTGACCACTGTGGCAGCAGGCAGGTGGGTATGTCTGTGTTCAGGTGTACTAATGAAGTTCTTCCTCTAGGGGGAAGTGCTGAGAGGGCTGGAGGCTTGAAGGTAACAAGCCCCAGCTAAAGCTAGCTGGCTTGTTAGGGCCTCTACAAGAAGTCCCAGCCTCCTAAGAGAAGGGCCCCACCCTAGAACCAGACTGTGTGTCTGGTGGACTGGGGAGCAGACAGCCTGTGTGGGGCAATCCGCTTGTGTGGCAAAGAAACAGCATATGTGGCAATCTGCCTGTGTGGCAAAACAGCAGCCTGTGTGGCAATCCGCCTGTGTAGCCAGTGGCCGTTTAGGTTAAAGGATCAACGTGAAGTCGGTGAGACTGAAAACTGTTGTTGCCAGAAAACAGTTCTTTATGTTTGAGAACCCCTGCAAGGGAACACCAGTATGGACTTTTCCTTTGAATTGAGCGTTAATAAAAGTGGGCAAAGAAGCCCTTACAAAGTGAAAAGTGAGTGGCAGTGTACTGAATGTGCTACCATTTGAAGCGAATCCTCACACCACTCTGCTTCCTTATACCTTCAACAGTTGAAATGTGTATTTTATGAAGTGAACTGTTTATTTGTAACGTTTTTCTCCTTGAAGATTAAACAAAACTGAGGGTATTCTACTGCCTTCCTAAAACAAATGCTGCCCTTAGGCCCTGGCTTATGTTGCACTTCCACAAATCCTGGTCAAAAGTAGGCAGTGTTTGAGGTTGTTGATTTACTGAACTGTAAAGATTCTCCATCACCAGCATTGTACAGTTGAAAATAAGATATCTTGGCTGTGGTTCAACAGGATGTTCTTTTGAAATGTTTTGTAATATAGAAAGAAAAAAATCTGAAGCAGAAAAAAAAAATCAAATTCCCC
>NW_017306800.1:499807-581976 GCF_000935625.1 Nanorana parkeri | reverse complement strand
AAAAAAAAAAAAAAAAATAAAATTCCCCCCCCCCCCCCCCACTGTTACAATTAAAAACAAATAAACCTAGTTATTTAGGTAGAATTGAAATTGACAGAAGATATAATTAAACAGTAAGGGGTCAGTAAGGGAATTTGGCCTCATCTATCAAAATGTTTATACATACAGTACCTCCCAACATTAGAACTTGAGAAAGAGGGACACCCTGGAAGGGAATAAACATGGAATGCACTGTGCAAAAAGTGGCTATGGCTAAATTGCACTTACAAAATTGAGCATAGCTTAAAGAGGCTTGGTTAAATAGAATCTCAACCTAGTCATAGTATACACCACACACATATGCCCACAGTCCTTGCACCCATAAAATACTTCTTCATTACTATGAGTGAGAGTTTCTCAGACACAGATAAAAATAAAGTATAACTGTTTTAATATAAAACAGAATATAGAAAGAAAGCCAATAGTTTGTCTGAGCCTTACCTTTGGTACAAGGCATGTCCCCACCTTCCTAAGTTCAGTCCACTTGGAGTGAAACTTACGTTTGTCCTTAATCCTACAATCGCCTGGGCAGGGCAGCACAGCCTTGTTTTTAAAAGCATACCTGTTGTGTACGCTTCATGCTGTGCATATGTGGCATAGCACCATTCATTCCTACAGGAAAAGCCTCATTCTGCAGGACCACTGGAGACTACTGTGAGTATGGCTCTCCATGGGCATGAATGAGGCTGGGGTGCACATCTGCAGGGTAATGAGGGACCAAACAAGGATGTTTCCATGCATGATCATGGCGAATTAAAAATGCCCCAGAGTCAGTGGTCATTGGGAAGTAAAAATTATCTGGTGTCTCTGGTCAGTGGGAGATACAAATGATATAATGTCACTTGCCATTGGAAGGTAAAATTGCCTGATGTCACTAGTCAGTGGGAGAAGAAAATGTCCCTGCATTTTCAGTCATAAAAAAGCATTGGCATTCAGTGTTGGAAGGAGGGAGAAATAATTTAGTAGGGGGTACCTTTTGCTGTAGTCTGTGTTGTGAAACATTTCTACATACAGGTTATTTCTGACAGGCTGTTTCTTCACTCTGCAAGTACTGTTTTCACCACACCTCACCCCCTGGCACTGTCTGCATGTCCCCTCTCTAAGTTGGAGGTACCATTCTCTAACCTGACACTCCCCTGTTACCAAAACACAACTACAAGCAGGACTGAGAACATGAAAGACGGTCTCTGCCTATGTAGTAACATCATGTAGGCAGAGTTCCAGACGAGCCCACTGACAGACTGGAGACGTGGGCAGGTACAGGAGTCAGCTCAGCCTCTGCACACATACTAGTACATGTTTTGTGGGTGGAATTTAGGAAGCAGAACCCTGCGGCCCAATTAGAGTGACCGGAGGCAGGATCTAAACAGGACATAATTAAATTATCCTGGAGTAAACAGTATGTCAGGATTCCATTGAAAATGTGGAATAGTGCTGGCAAATCTGGGATTGTTGGCAGGTATGGTTCATATTGTGTCATAATATCTAAGGATGAGCGAATCTGCCTGGGTTCAATGCACTTGAAATATTGGCAGTGAACCCCATTGAAGTCTGTGGGGAGGAAGAATCTTGTTACTAAATTTTGACAATTTTCAAGGCTAACAGTCAAATTGTTGTCAAAAAGTGGCATAGGGAGCTGGGAAGTGCTATAGGGACATTTAACAAATCAAAAAATAAATAAATTAATATATACTGTAGAGTTTTAATGCAACCAATCCTTTAAATTACATGCTTGGGAGATGCCTGTGGTATTACAGAACAATACAATTTTCCCATACAGCATCAATGTAGGTGATCATTGGCGGTTAAGCGATGCTCCAGTCTCACCTGTCCGTATACGTCTTCGTCTCCCCTTGCCTCCCTGAATTGAGGGGTTTGGTCCCCTCAATTCTTAGGATGCTAAGAACCTGCGGCGAAACACGTTGAAATCTGGATTCACTGCACAATGACACATGAAATTAAGAGAAATTGTTGCCCTCACAATATAAAGAATCAACATTGTTAAGAAATATGACAATTATAAGAAAATATACAATGTGCATATGTGATCCAGGGGGGCACTATGCCATGGGAGTAATCTATGTGTTATTGAGTGTGTGTATATGTTCCCAATCATGTATATCTTTTAATAAACATTTGTATAAACAATATTTAATTGTCATTGAACTAGGATGCTATTTATGCGTCAATATCTTGTTGAGTCCGGACGTGACACCTTTAAAGCCCCATTGTTGTTGTTCTGTTATTTATTAATTATTTAGGGGTGTGGTGTCCAGTTTTCTTTTGATGGTTCATAAATATTGTATACAATATCTATCTATCTATCTATCTATCTATCTATCTATCTATCTATCTATCTATCTATCTATCTTTATTTAATTATAGTCTAGGCCATAGGGTGGCCACCCTTCCACAACGCAGGGAAAGGGCCGGACGACAGCAAATAAAGGGCGAAGTCCTGTTATATCCATTACATTTTTATTGTTTAATTTTACTTTTTCTCCCTGAATGGCCATCCCTGCTCTTTTTAGGCAAACAACACAGGCAGGGATGGCAATGCATGGTGCTATAATTGTTTTCCTGATGAAGGAACTAAGCTCATCCTGAAACATGTCAGAATTAAAAATGTCTTTAAAGTATAGCCATATGTTCTACTTGTATTGCATTTGCCTTGTGGAAGGTATATCCAGGACCGTCCGCATCTGAATTCAATTAACAAGCTACACCAATAAAGCATACCTGCAGGAGTAAGTTTAGGCTCCGTATTCCAAGTCTTTTTGCTGTTTTACACATACATGCATAACAGCTACCTTACAAGGTGATAACCATATTAATATAGTATATGGATAACCATATTTAAATAGTTTGGATTTTTCTTATTTAGATTAGTTACTCTTAGAAGCACTTTCCATCTACTCTTTTGTAGATGTTTTTCTGTCTGAGTGGACCGTTATAAGCTGTTCTATATAAGAGACCCGATTGCATTAAAGACATGCTGTGAGAATCCGGGTCAGAGACTTTCTGCTCCCTCATGGGTAGTGAGGTATATATATACTGTATATATATTTAGATCATCAGCAGTTGAATAATTAAAGCGGATACTTATCCTAATGGAAGTAGTTCGCTTGTGGACTGAAATTCTGCCGAATTTTAAGCATTAGCGAGGGAGCATTGTAGAAGTGACAGCTTATCCCTTTAAAGACTGCAAGTACAGAAATATACGTGTAGATCTGCCAGAAATGCACTCAACTCCTTAGTCTTGTTGCGGGTTGACAACACGCAGCATTTTTGTGGATTAAGTCAACCCTATCCAGTGTCTTTTTCTATACTACTCAACCACTCACACTTTTAGATCTTTATGGCATAAAGGCTAATAATTCTGTAATCCAAAATAAAAACTATGAAGACTCTGTGATATAATAAAGGAAGTGACACAGAGAAGCTCTTTTTTTTTTAGCACTTATGATATAGAGATAGCAAAATGCTTCCAATGGCTATATTTAACAAACTAAAAGGTAGCAAATAAGAAACGTTTTGTTGTTAGGGTTCACATACACTTTAGTGCCACTGACTCTTCTGTTAATACCTACCTTCCCTGTGCTCTTTTACCGATCCATTACCCCAGAGAAGCAAAATGACATACTTGGTACTTCTGAGTATGGGGGAGCATGTGACTTACCACCCTATCTCCTTCATGTCAGCACTGGTGCTTGATGATTGGCTGCTCAGACATCAAACATTGTCACATAGGGATGGGAGGGAGTCCTCAGCCCTGTGTAAGCTCCAGTTTGCGTCTTCTCTTTACAACATTTGGCAAACTGAGTTGTGGAAGGGTCAAGGAAAGGTAAGTGTAAGCCACTATTGTTCAACCACATTTCCGAAAAAGTTTGGACGCTGTGTAAAATCTGCATAAAAACAGAATGCAATGATTTGCAAATCTCATAAACCCATATTTTCTTCACAATAGAAAATAGAAAACACATCAAATGTTTAAAATGAGAAAATGTACCATTCTAAGAAAAAAATAAGGGAAATTTGAAATTAATAACAGCAACACATCTCAAAAAAGTTGGGACATGGCCATGTATACCACGGTATAGCATCTCCTCTTCTTTAAATAACACTCTGTAAATGTCTGGGAACTGAGAAGACCAGTTGCTGGAGTTTTTGGAGAGGAATTTTGTCCTATTCTTGCCTGATATAGGATTCTAACAGCTCAGCAGTCCTGGGTCTTCTTTGTTGTATTTTTGATTTCAAGATACTCCAAATATTTTCAATTGGTGAAAGGTCTGGACTGCAGGCAGGCTGGTAAAGCATCCGAACTCTTCTACTATGAGGCCATGCTGTTGTCATAGATACAGTATATGGTTTAGCATTGTCCTGCTGCAATATGCAAGGCCTTCCCTGAAAAAGATGCTGTCTGGATGGAAGCATATGCTGCTCTAAAACCTGGATATATCTTTCAGCATTGATGGTGCCTTTCCAGATGTGCAAGCTGCCCATTCCATACGCAATAATGCACCCCACATACCATCAGAGATGCAGGCCTTTGAACTGAGCTCTGATGAAAAGCCAGAAGGCTCTTCTCCTCTTTAGCCCAGAGGATGCAACAACCATGGTTGCCAAAAAGAATGTCAAATTTTGATTAATCTGACTACAGAACAGTTTGCGACAGACCATTTTAAATGAGCTTTCGCCCAATGAAGACTGCTGTGTTTCTGGATCATTTTCAGATATGGGTTCTTCTTTACATGATAGAGATTTACCTTGCATATTTGGATGGCAGGGGGAACTGTGTTCACAGACAGTGATTTTTGGAAGTATTCCTGAGCCCATGCAGTGATGTCCATCCAGTGGCGTAACCAGAGTTCTGGGCGCCCGGGGCAGAATTTTTTTTCGCCCCCCCCCCATTATATAAACAACCACTGGAACTGTACCCTGCACCCCCTCATTCATAATTGAGGATACAGTATACATACCAGGTCCTCAATTATGTACAAACACTCAGCGATCACTGATCGCTGAGTGCTTGTACCCGTTCTCCTTTCTGACACACACTGTCATAGGAGGCTGCAAGAGGAGAGCCCAGCCTCCTGTGACAGCGCTGGCTGTCTCCGCCCCACATCGCTCTGCTACACTGTGATAGGCGGCCGAGCGGTGTGGGAGGAAAGACACCGGCCGCTCACAGCGCTCGTCCCGCAGCGCGCGGCCGGATGTCATTTTCTCTCTGATTCCTTTCATCCCTGCTGAGCACTGCTCTGTGTCCCAGCGGGGATGAAAGGAATCACGGCCGCGCCGGCAAAACGGCAGGAAAATGTCACTTTTCGCCCAGGGCCCGCGCCCCTGCTGCACCCCCGGTTGTTACGCCACTGTGTCCATCACAGAGTCATACCTGTTTTTAATGCAGTGCCATCTGGGGGCCTGAAGATCACAGGTATTCAATACTGCCTTTCGGCCTTGTCCCTTGCACACAGAGATTTCTCCAGATTCTCTGATTCTTTTGATGATATTATGTGCTGTAAATTATGATATTTTTAAAGTCTTTGCAATTTACGATGAGAAACATTATACTGAAATTGTCCGACAAATTGTAGACGCAGCTTTTCACAGATTGGTGAGCCTCTGTCCATCTTTACTTCTGAGACACTCTGACTCTCTAAGATGCTCTTTCTATACCCAATCATGTTACTGACCTGTTGGCAATTAACCTAATTAGTTACAAAATGTTCTTCCAGCTCTTCATTGTTAGTACCACTTACTTTGCCAGCTTTTTGTTGCCCTGTCCTAACTTTTTTTGACAAGTGATGCTGCCATCAATTTCAAAATACCTTATTTGTTTTCTTAAAATGGTAAATTTTCTCAGTTTAAACATTTGGTATGTTTTCTATTTTCTATTGTGAATAAAATAAGGGTTTAAGAGATTTGCAAATCATTGCATTTTGCTTTTATCTAGATTTTACACAGCGTCCTAACTTTTTTGGAATTTGGGTCTATGTATATAATTGAATTTCAGCTTATCCAAACCATTAAAAGAGTATATATTTTTTTTTCATTTTAACAAAGCTATTCATGTTATGTGGCATATTGCTGGTTAGGGGAACAAATACCTCTTTGCCCTAATATTTAAAGGCTGCATTTGAAGCTATATTTTGGTTAAATCTTCAGTTTAGTTAATTGGAACAGGTGAGAGATACATTATGATTATCAGTTAACCACTAATACATCTCACTAATATTTTTTTTTTTATTAGTAGTACCCTTGCGTGTATGCAAATGTGTGTTTATATGCCACTTTATAAAAACAATCAAAGTATACTTCTGTAATTACAGTGATTTTGAAAGAACATAGCTTTTTCTACCACACTGTGAATCCCATGAAAATACTGTGCATGACCTTGCAAACGTCACTATCAACCTAAGCTCCAGGCAGCAAATATTATACCGGATAAAGTAAATGTGTCTGAAAATGTTATATGCTATACTTGGAAGCAAAGACAACAGAATGTATTCAAATACAGATCCATCTATGGTTAATATAAAACAAACATTGAGAAGGGTCAGGTCAAGTCAGGGACCTGAGAGATAATGCCTTCTGCAATAAAGCAAACATGTTCATTTTCCTCTGTGTGGCTGTGCACCTGGGTCACCTTCTAGAAAGTAAATAGGAATCATAGAAAAAAATGCAAGATTCAAAAATACACATAGATCAGAAGAAACAAAATATAATCACTACTACTTCTAGAGGTATATATATATACATACATACATGCATACATACATACATACATACATACATACACGCACACACATGTTTTATTAAAAACATTAAAAAATTCACAACCGCTTGTCTGCAGCACTTAGTGAAGTTTATTAAATCATCAGTCAGCACGTAGCTATACAATTGTTTCGGATTGAATAATCAGTCCTCCCTCAGTTATAACATGCATAAAAGTGTGAAAACCTTAACATCCATATTACTGTAAATACATTTATACACCAGAAATGTGTAACACCCAAACACTAACTATACACTGAACCTCTGTATACTGCAGCCTTTGATCCAAGTAACAAAGATCAGAGAAAATTTTGTGAATGGAATCCTATGGTCGATGGTCAATGGAATCCTGTGATCGGTGGTCAATGGCCATGAACCTACTTTGTGAAATTTTAGGTTTACATTGGGAAAAATACATGTAAACATTTGGGTATGTTGTGGGAGGTACAATGACATTTTTGATCCATAAACCAGTATCATTCAGCCACAATATAGTAGTAGCCACAGGACCCATAGTGGGTGTTTTCAAATTAAACAATACTATCAGTCTTATGTTATGAAATAGCCGGTATAAGTTCTTGGGATATAATTCAAACCTTTATTAAGTATAGCCTCTTCCCCTTGGCTCAAAGAAACTAAAGAAATATTATGTATTATAGCCAATTCCATTTTCATCAGCCCCTCTGTGTGGATACTTGCCTCTCCATCTTTAACTCACCAACCCCACTAGTTAGGTATGTATTCGCTAAAAAAACTATATACCTCAATCAGCCCTCAATGAAGCAAAATAATCCAATAAGCTGAGCCTGAGATGCCCAGTGTCCTACCATGTCTGTTGCTAAATTGCAAAATTTTACCGGAATATTATCCTGGAATAGAGGAATTTTGGAGGCCCCTTTTAAAAGCATACAGAAAAGGTAAATCCATTCAACATTGTGAGGGCTGAATTCAGTATCCCTGTATCACATCCCCCTAACTTTTTTGGGACTTACACAAAATGGTTCACTTTTCTGTCTATCGTGTGTGTATTGTTCCAACATAATAAAGGGCACTTACCGTATATACTCGAGTATAAGCCGTCCCGAATATAAGCCGAGGTACCTAATTTTACAAAAAAAAATGGGCTGAAAATCTCGGCTTATACTCGAGTATATACGGTATTTTACTCACCCCGACATGGGAAAAAGAATATAGATTCAAAGATTTTACATTTGTCAAAGTGTTTTTGTGGTTTAAATTCTAAAAATCATTGACCATGTATCTAAGATGAAGAGATGTGGCAAAAGAGAATTGTGTTGTAAAAGCAAAGAAGCTAGTAAGTGTATGATCTTGTGGCAGTACAACCAGGAGGGTTAAATGTAGATTTGGATCTGTACTTGTTTACATATTTTTTTTTAGATATCTGGTGATGACAACATCTATTTCCTTTACAGGTTTGAATTATGTACGAGATTCTGTATATACCAGAGACACCAATATTTTGTTGCTATTGATAAAATATTTTTCACAGAATTGTTGAATTCTAGCATTAGTGATAAAGTTTAAACCTTCATGAAGTATAGCCTCTTCCTCTTGGCTCAAAGAAACAGAAAAAGTATGTATTATAGCCGATTCTGTCTTTTTCTGGGGGGCAAATTTCTGCATTGAAGGTATATATTGCTGCAAAAGCTGGTTTGATTATTTTATATTGTAATCGGCTATTCATTTTTTATCTTGTTGTACTTGGCTGGAGTACTATTTTAAAAAACTAGGCTCAAATCTCGCAACCAAAGAATACAGTTAGTAAAAGGAAAAGGACAACAGAAGCCATAATTTTATCATCCGATTTATAGTAATAACTCTGTATTTTCATTTAGTGTTTATCTGAAAGGGAAAACTAACAGCATGGCTATGGCAAAACACGAGAGCACATGCCTATCCAGTTTATATCCAGGAATGCTGATTCAGGTTGGGTAAAATAAATTATTGTTGGAACAATAACAGCACTACTCATGCCATTAAAAAGACAAAGAATACTCTTTTCCAGATTGGCAATAATTATGAGACTATTTAAAACTTCTGCTGTTACATTATACAAATATGCTGATTGTACCCAGGAGGTTGTTGAACAAAGGAAGTAGAACAATCTGCAGACATGAATAGAGATAAGCATTATTCAAATGCAAGCAGACTATGGGGTATTTGTAGCAGTCCTTTCCAAGGAAACAGCTGGCTTACTATACTGTGCATGATTTATTCAATGATATTATCATATGTGAGATTAAGAATGAGCAATTTTTTTATGATATTGCATTATCATATCAAGGTTTTGTTTGTTAGTGTGTTTTGTTCCAAACATAATTTTTTGGGGTTACTCATTTACCTTTTATTATTTTTTACGTCGCAGAACTGTTCTACTCTGAAGTTAACTATTCAAAGTGACATTTTTATGAACATTAAATCATATAGATTTGACTTGATAAAAAATCCACTGTTTGCGGGGGCGTGGCTTGCTGGCGCGCTGCATGGACGCTTCGGCCTAGTGCTACGTGCCGTGACGGGCCTCGAGGCGGCTTAAAGCGACAAACGGGTCTTACCCGCACACGACGGAACCCTCCTCTGCTTCCCCATACCACCGGGGATGAAGCGGTCACAGAAGTGGCGCGGTAAACGGCCGCAAAAGCTGACAGACTTCTTCGGCCCATCTGGGCGGAGACGCGGCCAAGATGGCGCCGGCTCCTCTGCTCGAGAACAGTGGAGGGGCCCTGTTACAGGGCACACGCCCGGCGGGACCTCCACAGGGCAGCAGGCGAGAAAGCGGATGGCAACCCCTGGAGATGACCAGAGGGAGGTGAGCCAGCTCAACTCATCCCTAGATAACACCAGGGAACTAATAGCACCCATTGAGGCCTTCCCCACATCACACCAGCCCATCTCTGACTCTACACTTAAGGACATGCTGATATCCTTAAGGAGCTCATTAAATACAGATATGCAGGCCTTAATCACCCAATTTAAATCTGATTTACAACAAGTGGGTGATAGAGTGTCACATATAGAGGATAAACTGGGAGAGTTTGTCACTACATTCAACGACCTGGTCGATGCTCACAACGCCAGGGAGGATGACTATGAGTGGATGAAGGCCAAACTGGCCGACCTGGAGGATAGGTCAAGCCGAAATAACGTGAAAGTCCGTGGCATTCCTGAATCGGTCGCCCAAGCTGACCTGATGCCGTATGTGCAAGGTCTCATGCATGAAATTATGCCGGACACTCCTAAAATGGAAATGATCATAGACCGCATTCATCGCTTGCCCAAACCGCCAAACATCTCAGAAAAGCTGCCAAGAGATGTGCTGATGAAGGTGCATTTTTTTCACGTGAAGAAACACTTTCTCAAGTTGGTGAGGGATCCCTCCAAATTGCCCGAAAACTACTCCCGCCTCCAGTTTTATTCAGACCTCTCCCAACACACTATGCAATTTCGGAGAAGACTGGTCCCAGTCACCAGAGCGCTGCGCAGTCACCAGATGCTGTATCGTTGGGGCTACCCGGCCAAACTCATCGTGTCCAAAGAGGGTGAGTCATACACGATGTTTTCCCTGGAGCATGGTCTGACGCTCCTAGAGAAGTGGAAGATTTCTCCTGCCCATGATGCATCCTCCCGTCCGGCGATGTCTCCTAGCAAGATGATCTCCGACTGGCGTACAATGACTCGCACGAAGGGATCACAATCGAGGAGGACTCCCGATTAGGAGTGACCCGAGCTGATGCCTATTGTTTGCGAGCCTCGTGGCCCTGCTACTCGGTGACCTTTACCGCTGTCGATTCCTATGTGGACCCAAATGGTAGATATATTGTGTTGGTTTGTAGCATTGATACGGTACTGTACACCATTGTATGCCTATATGCTCCTAATACTCACCAGGTTAGATTTCTGCGCAAGGTGGTCAAAAAAATTAATACCATACGTAAAGGCCACACTGTAATCTGCGGAGACTTCAATTTGGCTCCTGACACAGTCCTTGATTCTTCCAATGCCACTAGGAGCAGTTGCTCCGTGATGAATCTCTGTACGATGTATGGCACTGCTTGCATGCTTCTGAACGAGATTTCACTTTCTTTTCGGCCCCTCATAATTCATATTCCCGAATTGACCTCTTTCTGGCAGACAAGCACACCTTGACTAATGTATCTAAATCTTCCATTCACGATATTACCTGGTCGGATCATGCACCTATCTCTATGTCTATGACAGACCAGTGGAATCCTTCCAATGTATATGTGTGGCGTAATAATGTAAAACTGATGCTTGTCCCCCAGAATGAAAAACTAATTCGGGAAGCCTTACAGGAATACTTTATGTTGAACGAAGCTTCTGTTGAGAGTGTGTATAGCCTAAGAAATGCACACAAGGCGGTTATACGAGGAGTACTTATGAAATTGGGGGCACAATTCAAGAGGCAGAGGTCGCTCCGCTTGAACCACCTTCTAACACAAATAGGGACCCTTGAAACTCGGAATAAAGCCAATCCCAATGTCACTGACGGGGACAATCTGATGAGACTTAGACAAGACCTGCGCTTACTGCTGTTGGAGCAATTTGATAAACAAAATTCCTTTAACAAAGCCCGCTTTTATGCCAATGGTAGCAGGGCGGGGAAGATGCTGGCTGCACGGATTAACTTACGCAACAAAGCTAAAATACCATTCCTAGTACACCCTACTATTTCGGATTTTAAAAAATCTTGTCATGTTGTTCAACCTCATTTACAGGGGTAATATTAGTTCCTGTTTCAAAGAAATTCAGATCCGAAATTCGTTAACGGAATTTCGTATTTCGGATATAAATTCGGAAACTGCAATTCGGATTTCGTATGCTTACGAATCTACGAATTTCAGGAAAATTCGTACGAATTTCGATTCGTAACTAAACGAATCGCACATGTCTACTACAGGCTTTTTTAAAAGGCTTTTGACCGGGTACACTGGGGGTACCTGAGTCAGGTACTACACAAATTTGGATTCAGTGGGTGGATACAGTCAGCCATACTAGCCTTATACTCCAATCCCTCGGCCAGGGTCTTGTAACGTGTCCCGGCGGGGAAGTGTCACTCCGACTGTCCCCTCTGCTGAAGCGGCCGCTCTGCGTTATACGGTGGAATGCGGAAGCCGCTCGACTTCCTGATTGTAGGGCGAGCGGCTTGCGTTCCACTGTGGAACGCTGAAGCCGCTCGTTCCGGCCGACGGCTCCTCCTGCTTCCTGGGGGTATTTAAAGGCTCAGCTGAGGCAACATGGCGTTCCACAATTGGGTTCAGAAGAGCCTGTTGCCTCCTGAAGCCTAGGACCATCTCCCCTGGATTGTCAGAGCCGGATCGTTCCTTTTCCAGTACAGGAATCACTGCATCCTTCACATTGTGCAAACCGCAAGTATTGCTCCAGTTGGAGCCCGAATCCTTGATATTGCAAAGCAACCTCTCTAAGTGATATAGACTATCTAGAGGATTACTATCAGCTGTCTGTTGGGATTTTCGCATTGCTCAATACCTGTCAATACGGGGTCATTGTTCTTCATTGCCTATCCGTATTCAAGTTTTCTTTACTATATAGAGACTGTAAGCTATGAAGCAATAGCCCACACCTCTCACCCCTTTCTATTTTTGTTTTAAGGCTATGATGCAAGAATCTCTAACTCCCCGATACAGATTGGGAGCGACGCCTGAGATTCACGCCTGAGAAGCCTTCAACTCCTACTTACCTCAGCTTATAACCTCTGCAGTTGAGATCCTATCCGTTACAATCAGAGCAGGCGTGACAGGTCTTCACCGCGGAGGCATTTTCCACACCCTTTACTATAACTAATGGAACTAGACAGGGATGTCCCTTATCCCCTCTAATATTTGACCTGGCCATAGAACTATTGGCCAAAACTATACGATCCCACACTTGTATAACAGGGTTCAAATTTGGGAGAAATACACACACTATCAATCTTTTTGCGGACGACGTGTTCCTCCTACTCAAGAATCCTGTGTCCTCCCTGGCTTCAGTCTCATCAGTCCTCCAGACCTTTAGTGAAGTGTTTTACTATAAGGTAAACGCTTCAAAGTCTCAAATTCTGGACCTGGGAGTCACCCCTCGGACCAAAAGCCTGCTACAGTTTCGCTACCCTTTCCAATGGTGCACTGCGGGGATATCATATTTAGGTATTACGCTAACGGCTAAGATATCTCAGATCTTTGAAGCCAACTACTCACCTCTAGTGTCCAGGCTGCGGTCACAACTCCAGAGCTACCAGAGATGCATCCTGTCATGGTCAGCCAGGCTGGCAATCTTCAAGATGATGGCACTGCCCCAAATATTGTACCTCTTCCGCACTCTGCCGGTACCCCTACTGGCCCGCTTCTTTAAAACCCTCCACGCGTTGATGCGCAGCTTTATATGGCAGGGCAAAAGACCCCAGTGCGCTCACTACATGCTTATCAAACACAAGAAAGTGGGAGGCTTGGGGGTCCCAGACCTAAGGGACTACTATTTTGCAGCCCTCCTCGACGCACTGCAAGCCTGGCTTCAGCCAGCCCAAAACAAATTGGGGTGCCCTGCAATGGTACTTTACACCGCTTAAGCTGAGCAAAATGTACCTGTCAGCCACGGCGGACTGTTGGAGACAATGTAGGCGACTAGGGAGCTTACACCACATCCTGTGGGATTGCAGATGTCTGAGGAGTTTTTGGTGCCAAGTTTTCCAAAAGATCTCCCGAACTACGGGATGTATTGTACTGCCATCACCCGCACTGGCGATCCTATCATTGGGTACTGAAACTATCCCACCCGAGTATAGGATCCTGGTGTCCCACATATTGTTAGCGGCAAGGTTGACCATAGTGCGCCATTGGAAAAGCTTAGTAGCTCCAAACATATCCGAAACGGTAGCAATAGTGAATCTACATTATCAGCACGAGAGGGTTATGTCATTTCAAGATGGCTCTACAAAAAGGTTTTATGCTGCCTGGTCGTCCTGGCATGGATGAACACTATCTTCATTCTCCAATCGCCCGTGAAGGACGCCGCATGTCTTGATTACTTTGCCTTTTGTACCTTTTCTTTCCCTCTTTTCCCTTGTCTTCCCTTATTGTACGTACGTATTCAAAAAAGTAGAACGTGGAGTTGGTTTTGAAGTTGTTGATTAACCTTTAACCACAAGTGTTCAAAAACATGTCTATATTCTACCAAATGTATGACTTGTTAATGTTAAATCTCCACAGAGATACAGTTGTAATAATGCTGAATTGTGTTAAAGAGAAAATATTGAATTTAAAAATCCACTGTTTGCAAATATCCTAGATCTGACCATCACTGACTTCATATTAACATTGCCAAGTTTTTACATGGTTTTTATACTTTGACCTCTGCTGTGTTTTTGATTAAGTAGACATTAAATGTAGATTCATAATAGCTTAGGCTGAAATGCACAGTTACAGTCATAATTCTCATTTAATATTAACAGGAGAACTTCAACTGATACCACACCGATTTGTAAAAGACATGACAAATACAAAAGGAGGCTACTAAATGAACACTTGTTTCCTACAAGTACAGCATGCATTTAGACCTACAATGGCCCCTATAACCTACTCAGTCAATAAAAAGAAATGGTGGCATGTGATGCTTCATGTTATATATTCTCTATTTACAGTTCAGATTCCCTACACCCTGCTGGCCTGTATATTAGGTGTTTTTAAATCTCCTGGTAGAATTTATGTACTGTGACTGCTGTATCCAGAGCTCTGTTTGCTATCCGCAGGGTTCTTATATTGAATTGGATGTCTCCTACTCCACTATTGGTGGATGTGTGGATGGAGGAACTTGATCGCCTTGTGACCTTTGAAAAACGTACATTTCAGCATTGGGGTACCTTAAATAAGTATTTTTTAATTTGGGATAGATGACTAGAGTGGCCTCTCTTGGTCCTCCCTCACCTACTTCCTAGTCTCAACCATATTGTATCTGCTGTTAATTTGCTAGTTAATTTGTATATCTGTATTTATTACATATATATACAGTATATTAGGGTTTTTGTTATTAAATAATACCATTGAGAATCGTCCTGTCACATTATGATATGACTGCACTGTCCTCTATGTTTGTGTAACCTGGGTCGTTGTAATTTTTTTTGTTTTGGCTGTTCAATGATTTGTTTCCTAAAATTGTTTAAAAAGTTAATAAAGAATATCTTATTTAAAAAAATAAAAGAAATTGTGATATAGATAATGTCAGTCTGGATTTCCTCCTGACAAAATCTAGCCAGCGGTTAAAGGTTGGCTACTGTCTGAGTCTGCCAGTTTTAAGTCACTTACCTTCCTTGTTCCAGTGCCACCAGGCTTCCTCTCTCCCTTGTCCGTCAGCACTTTTGGTTTTCTCCTACGGCATCTCGGTTGATGGCGTCCTAGGCAAGCAATTCTTAAAGGAATCATGCCCATTTTATCCTCTTGCTCCCAAGCTCCTTGTGAACTTTTTTCCTGCCTTTTTCTTCTTTGGATTGACTTTTGTGTACTGACCTCAGCTCTATCTTGGATTTGCTTGTCAGCTGCCTACCTTGACTCCCGACAAAGAAAAGCTTATTTGTTTCTGCTGTATTGCAACCTGCTTGCTGTTCCCTTCTGTTGCTGTCTCCACCATTGCCACTAGAAGGTCCCTGCGATCATCTGCTTCTGCTTGTACGGGTTAGTGTCCACATGTTAGAGCAAAGTAAACCTATGAGTTGCCAGTGGGGGGTCAGCATGCAGCTCAGTCCAAACCTCCATGAAGGTCTCCAGCAGAATACCAGTTGTAGTACTAATAGTAATAACCATCAAGATATTTTAATTTGATAAATGTTGGTGCTCTTATACATAATTACTGTAATACCCTTACTGTAGTAATAGCTCTGAGGGCACTAAACCTACACTGCTGGGACAACTAAACAATATACACATATAAAGCTAGAGGGATCTGTGACTAGCAACAATCTAACTTTCTAGACTGCAGACTATGCCCCAATAGGGGACAGTCTGCTGAACAGTTATACTATAAGCTGATGGTCGCTAAAGCTGATATACTATAAGCTGATGGTCGCATACTGACCTGGTCAGCTGGAAGCACTTTTGTAGGTCCGTATGCCATACGTCCTTGGCAGCGAAAGGGTTAAGGGTGTCCTCCCACCTCAGGCCTCATAGCAGCCCCGTTGGCTGCCATGGTTATAGTTACACAACTGGTAACCATGTATAACTGCCACTCCCTCTTATTTACTCAAAAGTTGTTTGCCAATAATGACAAAAAGTAGACTAGACTATAGACTAGAGTAGAGTTAAAGTAGATATTAGCCCAAATTGTATTTCAAGGACAACTCAACTTCTTCCTTTATTTAAAGGAAAACTCTGGGGGCATTATTTTCCCCAGCAGCATACAGAACACCTTCCATTTGCCATATTGGAAGAGATATTTGATAGCTTAATAAATTACAGCAGTTTCAAGTTAAAATGCAAATAATTTTTAATAACAAATACAAAATAGCTTAGGTAGAAATTATATATGTTATATTTATTTTTAATAAAAGTGCAGTTTACTTTAAAGGGAAAGTACCTTTAACACAGTAGGCTTGGGTATGATTAGATATGTTAAGGTAGTATTTTGGTAGGTTGAAAGATTTAACAATTATACATTGCAAAACATTTGAGGGCCCTTTGGTTCCTTTAATCCCACCTCACCATAACCTGTCTGGGTTTACATGTACGGTATATGTCATCAACCTATGAGTCTTTCAGCAGTATAGAAACTGGAAGATGAGCCACTGTTCTTTTTTTTTTTTCCATTCAAATTTTTATTGTTTTAGCAAAAAGACAAGCAAGATACAAGTATACAGAAATACAAAAAGATAAAAAGATACAACCAACATGGGATACATTCCACCATATTGAGGCCACTTCACATAGTATTGATTTTACAAAGCATCACATGATCAGTTAAATCCACTACCACATTGTGACAGTAGTTCATCCTGTAAACATCGCAACATACAACACCCCGCCCCCAGAATATAAGTCTCATCCTGTGAGTACCACCCTTTTTGCGTATCCAAGGTCAAAATGTATCTTGGTACCGTTGCCTTCCATGCTCCACAGATAGCATGGCAACCTATATCTCTGTCAGAGACTCACCCGGCGCGTCCGTCCTCTCCAGCGGCGCGCCGTCTCGGCCGTGACGTCACGCCGGGGCTCCGCCCCTAGACCGCGGCTTCCCTTCTTAGCCCCGGCGGAAACACTCACTCGGCGTTCTGTCAATGAGGAACATCGAGCGAGGTCTCCCCGCACTCCTCTGAACCAGGCTTCCTGCCAAAGCTTCTGCCAGCAGCTAACCACCCTCAGGGACGCAACCGTCACCCCCATCTAATCTCTCTCATACTGCAGACCACTGAGGACTCCATAGCAGCAGTAGCATTCTCTCCACAAAACCGCAAGTACTGGGCTCTCCCCCTATCTCCTGGGGTTAGGACTGCATTGCCTGATCATACTGTGATGTAAACCATACGGGGCTGTTAACCACTTGCTGCTTACTACTGGAACTATTAGTAATCAAAATTACCAGCACCCTTACCAGGTGCTCCATAGTGTGAGGTGTACCTTTAGGAACTACAGTCCCATCACTCACCAGAGCTGCACGTAGCAGACTATTAGATTGATACCCCTCAGGGTACCCATACTCTTCTCGCTATAGGCCGGGATACATGATGTGGAACGGTTCCCTATCACACTCAGTGTATTAGGGAACCGTCTATCTGACCCAATCCCATAGGCCGCACCGCAAGAGTTCCGCAGCTGCGATCCTCAACCCTATTCCGCTTGCTGAACGTGACAGATTGACAGAACCAAAAGTAAAAATGGATCCAGCGGAACTCACCGCCCTCGTGGTAAATCTCACCCAAAGAGTTGAGACACTGACCACCAGGGTCACCGACCTCCAGGACGATAACCAAAGGCTACGCACTTACATCGTGGGGTATGTTAACAACCCACCCTGCAGGGAGAGATGGACCTGAACCCAAGGTCTGTCCCCCCGAAATTTTCCCTGGCGACAGGAAGAGGTATCGGGAATTTATCAGTTCATGGCAAATTATGTTTCAGTTGCAGCCTAGGACCTACTCCACAGATGGACTCAAAGTAAGGTCTCTTATTTCATATCTCCTGGGTGAACCCAGAGTATGGGCAGACACCTTCCTTGTGGATGACGATCCCATTCTTGATTCCCTAACGGACTTCCTGCATGCCATGTCCCTCTTATATGAGGACACCAGCAAACAGATTACTGTTGAGACAGCTATACGTGATCTGAAACAAGGAAACAGACCCGTCGAGGACTACATCGCCCAGTTCAAGCGTTGGGGTGCCGAAACTGAGTGGAATGATATCAGCTTAAGGAACCAGTTCCGGTTGGGCCTCTCTGAAACCCTCAAGGATGAACTGGCGCTGGCTGACCTACCCCCCACCTTGGACGCACTTATACACAGATCTATCCCCATAGATCGTCGTCTCCGTGAGAGGAGGGCCGAGAAGACATCCTCCTGCCCCCAACCGTCACGCCGCATTCCTTTATCACCGGTGGCCGAGCCAATGAAAATAGGAGCCGTGCGAGGGCCGCTCTCCCAGAGCGAGAGGCTCAGGAGGCGCCAGAACCAATTATGCATGTATTGTGCCGCTCAGGAACATACAGTGGATACATGCCCTCTGATTCGGAAGAAGACTGAAGGTAAGAAGACATCCTTATGTGAATTGCTTCCCTCTACAAAACCCTAGAGTAATTACTTCTATATCTCTTTAACTCTACAGTGGGAGCAAAATCGCATCCGCACTGAGGCGATGATCGACTCAGGGGCCTGTGGCAACTTTATTGATGATAACCTTGTCAGGCACAATAAAATTCCTACCCTAGCAAAAAACGTTCCTCTTGTGGTAAGTTTTATTGACGGTACCACACCGTCCACAGGTCCGATCCGTAGAGAGACTCAACCCCTGCAGGTTACCACACCCCAAAACCACACTGAGTATCTGGCTTTTGATGTGATCCCATCACCGATATTTCCCGTTATTTTGGGGTTATCTTGGTTGAGATTGCATCAACCCGCTCTCCTGTGGACGGAAAACACACTTCGGCTTACCTCCCCCTATTGAAGGGCGACTTGTTATCCCCACGCTGCGTTGTTATCCATCACGCCTGGTGCTATCCCCGAGCAATATGCGGAGTTCGCCAACGTTTTTAGCAAAAAGGGGGCCGATACCTTGCCCCCTCATAGATCCTATGACTGCCCTATTAACCTACTCCCAGGGAGTGAGATTCCCGTGGGCCGCGTATATCTCCTCTCAGAACCAGAACTAAAACACCTTAAAAACTACTTAGAGGAATACATAAAGAAGGGCTTCATTAGTCCTTCCACTTCCCCCGCTGGGGCGGTCATGTTCTTTGTGAGGAATAAGGACCAATCCCTTAGTCCCATCATAGATTACCGAGCAATGAACAAAATCACGGTTAAGAACCGCTACCGCTTACCGTTGATTCCGGAGCTTATGGAAAAATTGCAAACCGCAAAGATGTATACAAAGCTGGATCTGAAAGGGGCGTACAACCTTATAAGAATGCGTTGAGTGGAAAACGGCATTCCGTACTAGATACGGACTGTTCGAATATAACGTCATGCCGTTCGGGTTGTGCAACGCTCCCGCCACCTTTCAGGCTTTTGTAAATGACATCTTCAGGGACCTCCTCGATTTCTGCGTAGTCGGCTACCTGGATGACATACTAATTTACTCCGACAACCTCCGGGAGCACAGGAGACACGTTAGGTGGGTGCTGGCTCGTCTCAGAGCCCACAACCTATATGCCAAGCTGGAGAAATGCACCTTCGAGGCTCATACTATTCCCTTCTTGGGGTTCATTGTCTCCCCACAGGGGATTGAAAGGGATAACTGCAAGGTGGAATGTATCACCAACTGGCTTGCTCCCAGATCCAGAGAAGCTCTGCAGAGATTTCTTGGGTTCGCAAATTTTTATCGTAAGTTCATAAAAAAATTTTCACTGGTGGTTAAACCCCTGTCCCAACTTACTTCCGTTAATGCGAAATACTCGTGGACCGAAGACGCCCAAGTTGCTTTTGATGATCTCAAAACCCGATTCACCACGGCACACATTTTGCGTCTCCCCGTCACCGAATTACCATATGTATTGGAGGTTGACGCATCAGATGTGGCCGTTGGTGCCGTCCTGTCCCAACGGGAGAACCTAGGCTCACCCTTGCATCCTGTAGCCTTCTTCTCCCGATCACTAAAACCACCTGAATGTAATTATGCGGTAGGAGAGAAAGAACTGCTGGCCATCAGATTCACTTTGGAACACTAGAGACATCTCCTAGAGGGTACCCAGCAACCTTTCACCATATTTACTGACCATAAAAATCTTCAATACTTACAGACAAATCGTACCAGACAGGTCAGATGGAGTTTGTTCCTAAATCGGTTCGATTTTACCATAACCTACAGACCGGGAGAGAAAAACGGCAAGGCCGATGCCCTGTCCAGAAGAGATGACTTCACTTCCGGGCTCACTCATAGCTCGACATGCAGCTAAACCCTCCTATTCTCTAATAAGCCAGATTGGATTAAATCTTGAAGATTTATTGTAACATTCGTACCTCCTCACGGGCCAGGGCCGGGGTCCGTCGCCGTTCCTGCACAGGCGCGCCACGGGGCCACGCCCACTCTCGCACGGGGTCCGTCGCATCTCCTGCGCAGCCACAGCGAGACTCCGCCCACTCTCACTCGAGCCGTCGGCATAAAGCCGCGGTTCACTGATTGATCGGCGTCCCACTGTTGTTGAAGCAGGATGCTGATCAACACAGCTCCCACTTGCTCCACTCCTGGACCCTTTGATCTGAGGAACAGATCCACCCTTCATATCTCCAACCCCAGAGATATCCACAAACACAAGTATCCTGGCCATAGCTGTATGGCTACAGAAACCTAAACCTATCGAACTGCCCATTGATTTTTTGAAGCTGCATACTATTGAACTGCCTATTTGATTACTCAAGCAGCATAATATTGAACAGCACATTGATTAGGCTTAACCCTATTGAACTGCATATTGATTACTTGAAGTTGGATACTATTGGACTACACATTGATTATGCGGAATACTATTGAACTGCCTATTGATTACTTCAATTTGCATGCTAGTGAATTGCACATTGATTACACTGAATACCATTGAACTGCCTATTGATTAGTTCAAGCTGCATACTAGTGAATTGCACACTCATTACGCTGAATACTATTGAACTGCCTACTGATTACTTCAAGCTGCATACTAGTGAATTACACATTGATTACGCTGAATACTATTGAACTGCCTATTGATTACTCAAGCTGCATACTAGTGAACTGCAGATTGGTTACACCATACCTACCTTATCGGTGTTATATAGGGTTGTCGTGCTACTATACGGGGTGTGATGTGAAGCAGCTCCCTCTTCGCCTTATCCACATTCTAGGCATCAGAGGTGAAGTTGCGATCTGATACCCGTCCATCCTGAATAGAGGCCATATCCGCAGCTGCGGTCCATTAGAGCTACTTCCCCCAGGGGCAAGATATTACATTTATTAACAAAACAGAGTGGGTGAAACTGGTAAAAAAAGGTTTTGAAATCATATAATCAATATATGAATATGTAAATGAAGTGATAGCTCACAAATATATGAAACAAATATATAAACAAGTGCATCCCTACCAGCGATGCTGCCGTAAGGGGAATTTGGGCATTTACTCCAGACATGCTCTCAGGATGGCATTAAATTATCTTCTTGGTTCCAAGATGAAATCTGAATCACAGAATGCATTTGTTCACTTCTTCTGGGCTGAGAAATTACCATAGAAAAGCAGCATGCTGTAAATACAGACGTATTCTCTTTAGCACAATCTTGTGGCCGATTTTGAGATGGTCGGTAGGTAAGTCAGAAATCCTATGCCTATGCACAGAACAGTCACTAGTACCTGAACTTGTAGCTCAATTGACTGCTAAAACAAAAGACAATTATTGCAATTTTTGGTACAAAGGATATGCCTATATGGCTGTGTTTAGGCTATAAAACCTTCAATAATTTACATCTTGTTTGCAGTGAATTAGCTAAGAAGCTAATATAATTTTCAATTTCCTTCCCAGTAATAATTGCATATCCCAGACCTAAAGCGGTGTTCACAATCGAAACCCGATTAGCATGGCCATCAAGGTAAATTCACACAAGACTGCCTGTCAGTGGCCACTAACACAATTTTAGTTATATAATAAAAGTTGTTTATTGGTTCAGTGGCTTAGGTAATGAGACAATCATCCGTCAGAATATTTTATACTAAACCAAAAATAGAACTGTATGATTTGAGTGGGCTTATATATAGAATTCTTATGATGGGCATCTACTTAGGAGTGATAACAATTTTCTGATAGTCAATGGAATTTTCTGATTAGTTCTGCCCATTTTCAGGAATAAGCCAAGGGCATGGAGAGCTGGGCACTGCCATTGGGGACATATAACAATGCAAAAAAAACAACAAAATGCTGTTTGACAAGGAGCAGCTCTTTTAATAATGCTTAAAGGGTAATTCCAATTATACTGAGCTTTGTGTCACGGGAGGATGCTAGTATATGTCCTCCCGTGACCCTTAAGAGAACTATGGGGAAAAACACTTACCCCATAGTTCTCTTTTAATGTTTCTATTATTTTTCCCTTAATTGTTTTAGATTAACAATATAATAACTTTAGGCTTGTGGTGAGTAGGGTGCATCAGGCAGTTTTTGCTGGCAGTCTGACTAAGGGTGTTTGTTCTTACATCGTTTGAAAAAGAAAGTGCAAGAATAGTGTGTGTGGTATCTTCATTTTTTTAAACATTTTTAAACTTTAAAACAAGGAAAATAGTCAGTGAAGCTTAACAGAACAAGACAGAAAGTTATAAAAGTTCACAAAACAGTTATTGAATAGCTGTCTACACATACTTAGGTCTTACTTATTGAGCTGCAAGTTTTTATTAAAAAAAATTTCCACAGCAAAATAGGTGATTTTCCCTGCAAGCATTGTATTGCTTAAAATGACACAGGAAGGAGACAGGAGTTAAATCTTAAAAAGTACCTTAACTATAAAAAAAATGTATCTTATTTGTGTATCACTTGGCTGTAGATCCTCAAATCATCTCTGAATTCATGACACTGTCCTTCCTTCTGGAGGATGGCTTCTTTTGTTCCCCATGGTCCCTATGTGTGTGTGTGTTGTAGTAACCCCCACTCCAAGCTCACTCCCGTGATAGATTATAACTTCAATACAAATTAGTAAACTAATCATAAGATTGTAGTCCATCACAGGAGTGAGCATGGAGCAGTGGCTACTTTATAACAAACACAGGGACCATTGGGAACAAAAGTAGACACCCTCCAGAAGGAAGGACAGAGATGATTTGAAGATCTACAGCTGAGTGATACACAAATAATATACGTTTCAGCATATTTAACTCCTGAGTTTAGTGTCATTTTAAGCATGGTCCACTGGTGCATTCTTATCAAACTTTAATCTTTGCCAGGCAAGGAAGTAATGTCTGCTTCTGCATTCAGAAACGTAAGTTTTGATCTGTTTAACTTCCATGCGAACACCACAACAGTAAGCTGGATTGAAGACCCTTTGCTTTGCCATCCACATCAATCCTCTTTAGATGAAGAGTTACAGCAGGTTCTACTGAACAGAAGGGCTTCGGCAGCCAAAGCTAGCCAAAGGATCAGCCGCAGCTATGGCTGATCCTTTGGCTAGCTTTGTGAATAACCCTATAAATGTATTGGAGTTTTTAAATACATTATTTCCTTATTTATTGAGTTCTGGATTAAAAGATTTTTTTTTATATTTCATGTAAATATGAAATCTTGCATATATTTTGTATTTTCATTTTCAGCTAGCAAGTGGAGCCTTGGCACATGTTCCCATATGTTTTTAAGCTACCCTTACCTGTTCCATGTAAAAAGCCTGTTATTTTCACAGCTCAATAATTCAAGTTCCAATTTACCCCCTCAGCTGAATGTACCAGAACAATGACTCATCCCCTTGCCTCCTCCACTCAGTGGTTATGTTGTAATTAGGGAGAGAGAGTCTAAAGGCATAATTATATGTATAACATTATCATGAAATACAGGTGCACCATGAGATGAATGTGTTGTGGATAGTAGGCCTTACTATAGAGAGACCCACTGTCTATGTCACCAAAGCTTTTACTTTAAACAAACCTGGCCTGCGGTAATGACTTTTCAATCATTACTGCAACTTGATATTCACTAAGAAGAGTTTCCCCCCTGTACTGTAAGCTTTGATTGATTCAGACTAATAGTGTTTTACATTTGCATGTACTGTTTTGGTTTCTTGCATCTTGCACCTTAGGATGCTTTATTTTCTTTATAGTATTTGTTAAAGCATGCCCACTTGAGATGGAGAAATATTGTTTTACACAACCCACAGAGGGGCATTTATAACCAATTCTTGAAGCAATGGCCAAACCCCCTGTAGAAGCTTTCAAGTCTGCCACTAACGCTAATGTTCATTTCTATATTTTGTTTCAAATGCTAATTTCCAATTTATTTCTCTTGGAATGGGAGAGATTTTAATGCATGCTGGCAGTGCTCTGTGAGTGATTTTTGTTCTTTGCAGTCCAATAAATGACCCATTATTACAAGTGGAAGACATCAAAGCTAAAACATGGCTGTAAAATTTGCCTGATGTCGGCGTATACGAACCCCGTTCACAACTTTTATATGTTATCTGGTCAAGTAAAAAATATTACATTTTCATATCTCATACTTTTTCAACCCCAAATGTTCTACTAGTGTTACATATAAGAGCATCACTTTTAGTTAATGGGCAATTTGCTGGTTTATGACTAAATGATAAAGGTCACAATAAGAAAAATAAATCAGTAGCATCAGTCATAGAAATGTTTGGAATGCTGTAAATTTGAATAGATTTTAACCTGACAAAAAATAGCATTTGGAATAAGAAGATATATTTTGTAAGACAATGAGGAGTAACCCTATTATACTATTTTATGTAAGGATTCACAGTAAAATATAGGCCACTTGTTTATCTGAAAATAATACATTTTTAAAATTGATTTCAGTGTTTCTAGAGAATTCAACCTCACTAACTAGACAAAATGGGTCACCAAGTTCAGGATTCTTATACGAGCACCAGTAGGTGGCAGTATATAATTGCATGATTTTAGCTAATATAAATGCAGTTGAATGTTCTCTTATAATAAAACATTTAATGTATTACAAATATTTAAATGAAAAATGCATAATACAGATGACATTATATGTGTTAATTGATTAAACTGTTGACTACATTTTACGATGTGCAAAAAAGTTTTGTTTTATTTTCAAACAATTTAATCTATATGAAAACACTCGGACTACTGATAAAGTCAAATTTTTCATCCATTTTGGCTGTTTATTTATCTCACTTGCATTTAATTGTTTTTCATCACCACATTTCCATCAATACATTCTATTTCCTAAATTATTTTTCATAATATCAATCAATTTATTAAAATTTCTAATTTCTCTTCATCTCTGTCAACTACCTCAGACTAGATGTACTCATTTATTTTCAGTATAAATATATCAGCAATACTAATGTGATTAGTGCTGTTCCAGTTTTTAAACATTTTAAGCAAGACATTCAATTCTCCTACTCGACCATCAGCTGACAAACCTACTCAGAGTTATCTGTGGTTTTTGCACATGGTAAGTGCCAAAAAATATAATATAGACTGGTTAAAATGACACTTTGACAGTGTAATTTTTGGCAAAAACCACAGATAACCATGTGTAGGTTTGTCAGCTGATGGCCGGGTAGGGTTATTGAATGTCTTGCTTAAAATGTTTAAAAACTGGAACATACTACTTAGTTCAAAAACATGTTATGTATAAGGTATTACATAGCTATGGTAAATGACCAACAAAATAACAAATGTACATTTGCTTTCTTTTATCAAAGTACCTAACTTCCAACTGGAGATGAAGCTGGGCTTGGTGCACACCCATTTCGCCTGCCAAGCCAGCACCAAACTCTATTAGCCATCCCCTCTTCCCGACTCAATCAGTTGCGGGTAGGTGCATTCTTCGACCCACAGCTATACATCACAAAGGGGCAGAGAATACCCCTGCCACAACTGCCGATACTGATTGGGTCAGGAGGAGGGGGTGGTGGTCACAATTTTGAGCAGGCTTCGGTGAACTTACACCAAGTAACCCCCACAACAACACATGTACTCACTAATTTCAAAGCTGCCACCACCTAAAAATTGCAGGCTTGTAAAGAACCTTGCTCCTGACACTTCTAGTCAGTACACTCTACTCCCAAGCAGACTGGCACACAGGCTTCACAGACCACACAAACTGCTCTCACTAGCAGGTACAGGTGATGAAAACCAGGCAATATTACTTCTAGAGTAAGGTTGCCTGTACACATAATGAATTTAGTCCACTTCCTGCTAAACTGGCAGAAATTCAATCCATAGGCGGCACTACCAGCACCACCTGGCTTGACAAAATCAATTTGTCAAATGTTTTTGTGGAAGGAGCATGGCAGAAATTTGTTGGCTGAACAATGACTGCAGTCAAACACCTGAAGTCTTTGTTTGGGTATTCTAACAGCCCTGGATGCTAGCTGTCAGAATACAACAGCTGGTAGGGAGATTCCTCCATCCATGTTGTTTACGTGCATGGGGGGATTGAAAGATTACTCTCCCCCAGCCTGCAGGGTCGAGTTCATTGCCAGATAAGGATCTCTGTGTCTGCCTGTGCGGACAGTTGGAAAGGTAATTACGTAGGATTCTGGCTCACATGATAGGAATCTCAAAGGATTGGGAAGTCACTTACTGCCACACATTTTTTATATATTTCAATATAACAAGAGGACTCAGGATATTTTTAGTTTGTTTGGGAAATGTATTACTATAGCCTCACGACAATTGTCACATTTGTATTTTTTTATAGCCTCCAGTTCAAAATCACACAATTGGTACAATTATGTTTTAAATGTAGGTATTGTCCTTCCGGGATACTTTGTATCAGTTGTTGCAGTTGACAACTGAGTGTGCAAGATTATATTACTCAAGATTGGTTTTCTATGTAAGGTAATGCCAATAGTATTTTTAAATTCTTTCAAATAGTAATATCAAAGAAGAGTAATTAATGCTCAATAAATGTGACAGTAACAAATACATTGTAGGTGTGATTCCAAAAAGTCAAATATTCTGTAATAATGAACACAGTAGGTGAGTAATAATCCTCTTCTGGTTTGTAATGGGACAGTGTGTGTGTGTGTGGAGGGGGGCAGCAACTTCAGCACGCTCAAAGGTTCTCCCATAGCCATGTCAGGTCTGTAATGGACATTAAACCATAAATACACTCTATGTTAAACACACATTGGGAATTGTTGCATGGTTTTTGTATATTTTCAGATACTTTAAATTTTCAGCCTTCATAACCTAATTTTTTGCTGTATATAACTAAACAATTGTATATTTGACATCATAGTCCTAATGAAACCAACAACCTGCAGAATCTTTTTCATTCAGAAATCTGATTTTTTTGTACATACTTCATTTGTCTTATTGTTTATATTGTACAGGTGTAGGTGTTGGCATGCAAATCTCTTTATATCTATCTAAAAATTGTGTGGTAGCCTAAGGGATTTTCCCATGCATCTGAAAATCCTCAAGTTATCCTGTGAGGTGGACACAGTCACCTTTTCCACGGCCCACATACACATATTAGACACACAGATCCCTGTCTGGAAATCAAATGTGTCCCTGCCTATGATTACTTCCACACACTGGTATTAATTTCCATGCAATCAGATTTGCCATTTCGTTTCCTGTTAGACAAGCACTGCAATACAGGAAACATGAGGGCACAGCCAGACAATGCAATCCCACACAAATTAGTGGTCATTTACAACCAAGCTTATAGGCACTAATGATACAATACACCTACACACATAACAGTCTCTTCAGCTCTGTATGTGCTTTAGAACAACCAAAAAACAGCTGCATAGGAAAGGTACAGTTACAAGAAGTTGAAATAAGAAGTTACAAAGTTAGGCATACTGTACATACACACAAAGGGGTTGATTTATTAAAGGCAAATAGGCTGTTTACTGTGCAAGGGAAATTGCACTTAGCAGGGGATGTTTAGTGAATCAAGGGAATCTCTGCTGACTTTCATCACTGTATCATGTTCAAGAAAAAAATGCTGTTTTTTTTATTTTCCTTGCATATGATTGGGTATTCTTTATCACATTTACTAAGCTAAAGGAAACTTCCCCTGCAAAGTGCAAGTTCCCTTGCAAAGTGAGCAGCCTATTTGCCTTTAGTAAATCAACCCAAACAGTGTTACAATATGAGGGATAAACTGACAGAAACAAATGACTTCTGCTTCCAGGGGTTGGAAAGAAAATGTGGACCATACCCTCCCCATCTATGGGACCCCTGAAGTATGACCAACGTTGATGGCAGTTCTCCATTGTTGTTCCCCAACGGGTCAAAAGGAGTTGGAACCCACTTCCACTAGCTGAGTCATGGTTCCAGATGTTGTTCTGCTATGCGCATTGTCCAAACGCTGATGCTCTATGCCTACCAGAACCAATAGCACCATACAAGAACCCAAATGTTAATAACGTCCCCATATTTTATCCTAAAACTAGCATGTATGGAGGCAAACAGCTCATATTTGTGCCACCATGCTTTTACAGACTGTTTTATGATTATGTGATGGAGGAGATGGGAGTTATGAATTATAGCCTTTTTTCAGATTTCTTGAAAATACACACATATTGGCTTTATGTATTTTAATTTTATCAGGTGATCCAGCCAGTAAGTCTGTTATTTTTCAACTTCCATTAACAGACTTAACTGTCCAGCACAAGAGGTAATTAGAGGCGTGGGACGAACCATTTAACACTGACAGGGGTGCTTACAATGGTTAGCTTTCACTCATTTATGTAAAACCTTTATCCCAAAAGGAAAAACAACTGTTGTCGTAACTGCTTAAAAAGTGTTAGCTGAAGTTCGGATTTAAATTGTTAGTCAAGTCCATCTAAATTTGCTAGCCCATCTAACACTACCCTCTCCACAGGGTCATGATGCTGCTGTCCAAGGGTGGCTCCATTGCTTCTCCATATAGTGGCCAGATGTGTGTTACTTGCTGGATCACTAGGATCACTGAAAATAAGGGGGGGAAAGCCTAAAAAATAAAACGAATGCAGCCACCACAGAAGGACCGGTAAGCGGCAATATATTTTTTTTGTTTTTGGGTTTAGATATTTTAAATCCAAACAGTTTGTGTCAGTATTCCAATCAGAAACAGTGGATTGCAGGTAGGATGCTATTCTAATACTAAAAAAAAAAGAAAACTTATTACAACTTAATACATCTGTAACATAATTTTAGTTTAATGTGTCTAGGTATTTGATTTATATGATGTGTGTTCAAACAGGTTAAATCTGCTGCTGTATGCAGGTGATAGATCAGCTTTAAAAGTTGAGTCTACTCTTAAATGAAACAAGTATTCACCTGAGAGCACCATACCACATGTTATAAAACACATTTTATATTAGGTATCTGTCAGTTATATTGCATCTTTATTTTACAGTTCATTATAGTAGCTTTCTATATCTCTGTTGCCTCGAGTACAAGATGAACTTTAAAGAGAAAAAAATATAAAATTAAGAAGGTTGACCGTAGCTCCTAAAGCATTAAGAAACAACTTTCATGTCATTTTTTGTGGCTTATCCTCTTTGTAACATCAAGCTGAGTTGTCTCTAGAGGAAATGTACGTTTTATAACCAAACAAAACTCAGGGTGACTTTGTGCTTAAGGTTGTTATTACATTGTAATCTTAAAAATCAAATGTTCAAATTCTGCCAAAAAGAAAGTACTTGCATTGTTTAGAAGGGCTGCTTCAGTTGAATTTCTTAATAATAATGTTAATTTAACATATGCTAATAACAAATGATTTTTACTGTGATACATTTGCTCTATAGATGGCAGGGCTATTTATGTAAAATAAGATTACAGCTTCAAAGTTATCATTTACTGCACAATAAGGCTAGAGTTTTTTGCCCATTGTGACCCACCAAACTGTTCTAAGAAACTGTTCATATGAATGAAAGGGTACATTGTTTTAGGTTTATTTCAATGTGTGCAATGTATTCATTTATTCTTTATAACTAAAGAATTGCATAGGATGTCAATTGGAATATCTATTTCTGTAGACAAAGGAGGACAATTATAGTTTTTTTTAGACACCCTTGTTTTGTTATATATACCTTTTAGACTGCCATGCCAGAAAAATACTTCTCTGTAGGATAGAGAGACCACCATGTGATGCCTGTGTAAGGCTGGGTTCACACCTAGGCGTTTTTCCGCGCTTTCGTACTCGCGGAAAAACGCTCAAACAGGGAAATGCCATTATTTTCAATGTGCATGGTTCCCATCTGGACGGTTTTCCGCGAGTACGAACGTGCGGGAAACCGCCCTACGCCCAAAGAAGTACATGTACCTCTTTGGGGCGTTTTGGTCGGGCGGTTCCATTGGGATACAGCCAAGTATCCCTCGGAAACGCGCATTTCTCGCGCGATTTTTTTACGGCAAATCGCGGTAAAAAACCGCGCGAAAAACGTGCATATTCAATCCGCCTAAGTGTGAACCCAGCGTAAAGGAAAACTGCCCTGTGTCTATGCAAGAGAATGATGTGTACAACTGCCATACTAGAGGGAGACTGTCCTGTCACTAACAAACTGCCACTGTTATGTCTTTATACTGAAACTGCCCCATGTGAGAGAAAACATGTCCTGTTAAACACACTACCCCATTAAGAGAAAGCATTGTTAATTGCTAATCTGCTAGAGACTGCACAATCATAACAAAAAAATAAAGCCAGGATAAAGATTGTCCTACTGGAGATTGCCCTACTTTGTGATAAACTCTTTTTAAAGAGAGACTGCCATGAGAAACACAGCCTCTATAGGCTGTATCTTTTGTAAACTCTAATATAATATTATGCCCTGTTACTGCCAGACCTTGTTGAAAGTTAGACAAAATACAAAATTATTAAAGAGAGACTACTATGTGAGAAACCGTCCTAATAGGGAGTGACTGTTATGATAGCATGGGCCATGTGAAAGAATGCCCAGTTAGAGACCTGCCATTTGAAAGATTACCTGATGAGAGGTAGAAAGCCAAGTGAGAGATTGGTATGTTAGAGAAAAAGCCAGATTAAAGACTATGATTCATAAACTGCATGACTCTAAACAGAATAGACCTTTACTAAATTACAAAGGCTATATTTTCATAGTTTGGATTAGGGATGCACCACTACCGATACTGGTATCGGTATTGGTGCTGATACCGAGTATTTGAGTGAGTACTCAGTGAAGGTTGGAGGTTACATCTTCAAAGTATCACCCTAACCATCCCCTGCGCTCCTCCCAAGACCTCCTGCTCTCTAGCTCCCTTGTCAACTCCTCCCATGCTCGCCTCCAGGACTTCTCTATAGTCTCCCCCATTCTCTGGAACTCTTTACCCCAACCTGTCCGTCTATCTCCCACTCTGACTGCCTATGGGCGATCCCTTAAGACTCATCTCTTCAGGGAAGCTTATCCGACCTCAACCTGACCACTGAAATATCACTTTCTCAAACAATTCATCACCACACAGCTACCTCCTCATGTATCACTTGCCCCTCCCTTTTAGATTGTAAACTTTCACGGGCAGGGCCCTCCTTACCATCTTGTCTTGTATTGTATTGTGATTGTAATGTCTTCCTTATATTTGTAAAGTGCTTCACAAACTGTTGGCGCTATATAAATCCTGTATAATAATAATAATAATAATACTCGTACCCCCTGCAAGGGAGCCATGCAGGGGATCTGTGCATGGATCCCTTGCTGATCGGAACTGAAGGCGTCCATGTGAAAGGGACCTAAGTGAGTGATTTTTTATCTCAGCATAACTCAAGTTGCTGAAAGTCATTGAAAGTAATAGGTTTTTGAAGTTGTAGCTTTATATTATTGAAGTAGGGGAGACAGCAAGCTCATGTAGCAAGCTCATGAGATAGGCGTTGCATTTACAGAGCTTTAAAACCACTAGTTCATGGTGGCACATTTGGGCAAACTCTGTCATTTTGCCATATAGCAGCAAAAACTTTCTAAATTATCTTTGAAACTATTTGAGATTTAGCATTTTTTATTTACTACTTATCAATATGACGCAATCAGAGCTATTTAAAAATCACAAGTCATTTTGCATTCAGCAATGCTCCTTTGTGGAAAGGAAATATGCGAAATACATATTTTGTAACTCTTGGGGGGTGATTTACTAACCTAACAGCAAAACGTATTTATCAACCAAACACAAGCAACGCGTCACATTTTCACACCATTATGGCGCGTTTTTATGTATTTACGTACGTGCGCGTCATGTAGCATGCGCCATAGGCTACACACCGCTCTAATAGCGGCATGCAAGTCTCTAAAAGCATATTTCCACGAATGCCATATATGGAAAAATCATGCACATGATGCATATATAATGCTGCTTCACAGTTTAGACAAACATGGTTAGCTCATGCATTTACATTCCTGCATTCATCAACGCAAGCAACACAACGTAGAGCTAATTTACACAACATCACCTTGCAATTCATGCAGGGCTTTGCACAACACACCTGCTGGGTGTGTACACACTACAAAGGTGTCTAGATTCCACCAATAGATCATGCTGGGAGGGAACACACTACAGAGGTGTATACTTGTTCGTGGCATGTTTATAAGGTTAGTAAATCAACCCCTTGATCTCACCTGATCTATAGTCATGAAAAAATCAAATGCTCCAATTGTATTTATTAGTACTAAATACCCACATAAAAAAACAAAAAATACTTGAACAACAACAACCATAAAAAACCTGTGTTTCCCTGTGAAGGGGATTCAGCCTCACTTCCTGCTCTGTCTGACACCCTCCAAATAGACAAGGAGTAGATTTTTCTATTCTTCCAGTTTGTCATCACACCTGTCAAAAAATGTTTCCACAGCAATCAATATTTTGTAGGGTCTATGTGAGAGATGCTGGATCCTAGGTTTCAGTTTGTTGTTATTGAGACTTTACTAGTGGATTGCACCAACAACAGGATGTTTAAAGAGAGCACTTACCTGGCCCTATGATGCCACTCTTTGCTGGATGAAAAGCTGCAGAATATGGCTGGCTAATGGGGGAATAGCAACAGAGCACCCATTTGCTGAATTGCCCATCATCTCAGTGATTCTGTCACTGGTAGGTTGCCGCTAGTGACAGGATCAATTCACTACATGTGAGGACTATTTTATAATGCATGTTCCTTCACAATGTCAAATTAGGGCTCTCCTCTGCTGCTGCATTAGTCTATACTTGGATTCCGATGTAAATTATGTGATACATTTACCTGTGTTTAGTTTATTCCACTTTATGATGCTGGGCAAAAAAGCAATCACAAGCTCATATGACTATAGTTACACCTTTGATAAATATTATTATGTTTTGAAAAATCAACCTAATTAACATTTTTCTGCATAATAAATTTCACAAAGTAAACAGAGCGACAATTTCTAGTATTATCATGACACTTAAACATTTTGTTTTAGGACACTACTATGTTAACTAACTGATCTTGGCAGAACATAATTACATTTCTTTTTGTTAACTTACTTTGCCTCATGTTAATACAATGAAAATAGTGTCACCATATAAAATGCCTTCGTCTCGAGCAATAGCTTTACAATGCAATATTAAAACTTAACTATATTTAATAAAGTGGACCTTTACCCCTTTGACTAAAAATCACGTCAGTATGCAGCTCTGCATGCTGATATGAAATCATCTTACATTTATTAGTTATACTATATTTTTAACTATAGTTATTAGTTAAACTATATTAGTTAAATTATATCTTTATTATACTTACAATTTCTTTTTTTCTACTTCCTGGTCCATTTGGGCACAAATGATGTAATGTGCCCAAGCGTTGCATCCTGGGAAGGTTACATCAGCAGAGCATTGCTGGGAAATCTCATCTGTAATCTCACACTATCTCAGGGAAAGGCATTTTCCTCCCCTGAGATGATGTGCATGGTCATATGTCCTAGTGCCATGTGCAAGAATTCCAGGAAGTAAATATATTAATCTGCCCTTAGTAAAACTACCACTGTGATAAGACTAAGATATGTGATAAAAATAAGATATGCAAAGAATAAAAAGCTGGCAATTAGTTATAAGCATCTATTCGTAGATTGCCATTACTAAATATTTCTAAAGGTGCCTTTGTTGTTATTTTGAAGATATGGGTAAAGTTCCTTTTTAACTGTTCATTGAAAGTAAAAGTTTAGTCAATATACAACCAATGGCTCAAATAGTCCCTATATTATTGTTTGTTCACACTATGATGTTTAATAGATAAAAATTGCCCAAACATACCTTTTACTAATTATCTTTCTTTGGTTATGTGGTCACTAAACCTCAGTGATGGCCCTTTTCTCTGCCAGCAGCAGACAGAGATTTCAAGTGGAATGATTTTAAGGCTGTACATGCACAATAGAAGGAGCCGCAGACACAAAACCCCTGCATGTGCAGTAGAGGGAGCCTGCACACACATTGGAGACAGACACTAACTCACGCCACACACTAGTGGTGCAGCTTCCATGTACTGTTTGCACAGTGGGTGAATATGGCCCAGCACAGGAAAAAGAGGCATATACAGTTGAACGGCAGGATCATCAGGTCATTTATTTAAATAATGTAAGGCTATGAAGAAGAAGCATAATGTTACTATGTATATATTGTGGGAACCTTAAGGTGCCCATACACCTTACAATTATCTGCAGATTTTCTGTGGTCAGATGGAAAAAGTGCAACAGATTGGCCCAGGTGGAGATTACTCTATCCACACAGTTAAGTGTAGATGGAGGAATCTGTTGCACCTTTTCCATCTGATCACAGAAAATCTGAAGATAATTGTAAGGTGTATGGTCAGCTTTAGAAAGCAGAGTTTTTTTTATCTTTACCTGAAGTAAAACTTTAAGCATGTATGCATTATTCATTCAATATATTGCAACCTTTCAAGGGCTTGTATACATGTGCATGTTAGTTGTATCTTTCTAGAGTGTATGCCTATTAAAGCACAGGATGCTGAACATGTGGGGGGAGCAATCATTTACTTTATCTGCTCCCTTTTTGACCCCCTAAGTATCATTAAAAGCGCTTTGTTATATCTGTTTGATAAGTGCAAACAATACCTGTTAATTCTGCCAGACATGCAGTGCTGTCCTGTGTCCTGGGATCTCCTCAATGTTATCTCAGGCAGTGTTACCATCCCTGAAGAGTAGAAAAGGTGCTCTTTAGCCCTAAACACACTGCTAGTCTCCTAGGGTGTTAAAGCTGCCTTTCCATTGACACTTCCTGAGGGAGGAGTGTTTTTTGGCAGGATCACAATAACAAAAGCCTGAAAAAATAAACTATTGCACCTACCACATCTAAGGGCTGGTTATGTGAAATATATTACATTTTTCTTTTTGGGATTGAATACATGTTAATGCCCAGAAAATCATGCATTTTAAAGGTGCCAACAAAGATTTTTGCATGTGCCCTGGAAGTTCCTCATAGATGGTCACGTTCTTCCATTTTTCTTCAACTTTCAGCATATGGAGCTTGGGGAGCAGGCAGCCTGAATCTGCTGGAGCACAAGGTTGGTTAATGTGATTTTGTGATGCCTGACAAGCAATAGGTTTTTGCGGGTTTATAGTTAGAAGTATCTTTTGTGTAGTTAGTGCCAGGACACAGCTAGGGTTTTGTTTTGAGTTCATGATTTTTTCGATGAGCACTGTACAGCACTGTAAATAGCCTGTGTTTACCATCAATAAACATGCAACTGTTTAAAGAAAAACCACCAGAGTGGTCTCCAAGTCTTTTAAGACTGCTCACCCCAGTGAGAAATTGCACCCGCTATTAATTCCCCAGCTCACAATATCTATACATATGTGTTGTAAATAAACATCATGCCGGCAAAGGAATTGCAGTGCCTGACCTCTGTTCAGCCCAAACACAGATTCAATAACAAAAAAATACAGAAAAAAATACAAATAAAAAAATAAATACATATAAAAATAAAAAAATTGGTAAAAAAAAAGAGAAAGAAATTGTAACTGGGAATCTGCCACTCATGGGCAACCCATGGCCAGGATATTTCCACTAAATTATATGGAAGAGATCTTGAACAAAGTGGGGCTCAGACTGCCAGGCTAGAAAGTGGTTATAATGTAGCTTTTTTTTGCAGATCCAGATAACAGATAATGTCTGCTGCCATCTTGAGTTGCACTGTCCAGCCACTATACAATAATTGTTTTTTTGCCTCATCTCTACCTTTTCTTTAGAGATCTAAGTAAGCTGCTCACATACTGTCCAGCCACAGAACCACAGAACAATATTTTTGACTATTGTCTCTCAGATAACACACTCATACACTCTAATTTTTATTGCAAAATACATTTTCTGCCTATTCAAGTGCTTGCATACTTTCCTGACACTAGCCAATTTCTACTAAACACATAACTGAAGGCTATATTTTGAATATGTTGGTAATAATTTGGTATAGGGGGATTTGCGGGGTTAGCAGGAGCCGAGCACACAGCTGCTGAGCCAACAGCCAGTGAGCTGAGATGAACACACAGCCGAAGCTGGGAGAACGGTCTGCCAGCCGACCATTCTCCCCACAAAATCTAAACAAATAAAAAAATACCAGCGTGGGGTCCCCCTTCCAAACTACACTAGACCCTCTAGGTCCGGTATAAATGTTAGGAGGGACTCAGTTCATTTTTTTTTTTAATGTGTGGAGTTTCCACAAAAGTCAGCTAACCTGACCGCACGCGAACTCCAGCACCTATCAAAATGAGCAATTTGACAGGTGTCAGATGAATGTGAACAGATAGGCAGAGCTAGCCATGACATTTGTTGTCATTCGGCAGGGACCTGTCAAATTGCTATTGAAAGATACCGGGTGAATGACAACAAATGGGTGGAGCTAGTAATTACTTCACCTCTATCTCCGCCCATTTGTTATTTTGGCCGGGACCTGTCAAATTGCTATTAAAAGGTCCCAGCCGAATGACAACCAGTGGGCGGAGCTAGCAGTGGCTACCATTAGCTCCACCTATTTGTTGTCATTCGGCCGGGACCTTTCAATAGCAAATTGATAGGCCCTGGCCTAATGTTAACAGATAGGCGTAGCCAGCTGTGATGTCACCGTTAGCTCCACCCACCTGTTCACATTCGGCGGGTACCTGTCAAATTGTTCATTTTGACAGGTGCGGGATTTTGTGTGAGGTCGGGTCAGTGTGCTTTTGAGGGGAACCTCGCGCATTTAAAAAAAAATGTTTAACTGAGGGTCCCTCCTAACATTCCCTTTAGGTCTAGTATGGTTTGGAAGGGGGACTCCACGCTGTTTTTTTCCCCTTTGTTTACATTTTTTTATTTTATTCTGTTCACTATCTCTGAGCTAGCAGACAGTATATCCAAGCCAAATGCAGCGTAGCAGCATTCGGCTATTCACTCACTGCTGTTCAGCCCCTTTGAGAATAGTAGCGAACATCAGTGATTGAACTGCCAAATGCTCGCCTCGGCCGATCCAGATGTTGGATCGGCTGAGGCCAACATGTGTTCTTTACTTGGGTTCAGCCGAACTGTTTGGCTGAACCCAAGTGAAGTGAATTTGCAGCCGTACAGGGCTGAAGTGGATAGCCAAATGGGGTTCGGCTCCCTTTACTTCGGGTTGGTTATTCATTCGGCTGCCTAAGGCAGCTTAGTGAATGACCCCCAAGGTGTCTGTCTGAAAATCAGTGTTCCGTAACACCACATGCAGCTTTGAGGTGTACCCTAAGCATGTTTTTTAACCAGTTTTGGACCATGCCCAAAATTACTTAATTGAAGTGCACGGGGCATGTGTATTGCACCCTGTCCTTTTGCCACACTGACACTCTCCCCCTTTACAATTGGTGGTGATTCCCATCTTTGGTGCATACCTTAGTGGAGGTTGTCACATTATAGTTTTTAGAATTACCTATTCATCTTATCTCAATGTAAGGCCCAAGATCAACATTGTTTCAATTTTATATGCACACAGCAAATGGGGACTGCAGCATACAGTATATATTGATTATGAGCATACACTTTAGCAGGATCGTGTTCACTGGGCACACAGATATCACCATATTCATGTAAACCCGCAACACAAGTGTGACAATTATCCCATAGTGATTACTCTCTGCTCGTGAATTTATTTTAATTATTCATAATTCCCGCAATTTTCATAAAACAGTTCTACTGGATTATTGCAGATAAGCTTTAAAAAATGCCTAGAAATGCAGAGTTATATTTTGTAAGTAAGCCCTTTTAATGGCATCATAAACATTTTAATGATATTTTAAACCCTAAAAGTACATAATACGCAGTGGACAGCAGAGTGCTCAAACCTGAAAGTTAAAAATAATACATTGGACACAAGGGAGTTTTATATTTAATTCTCTTTTTAGACCAAACATTCATTGACAATAGAAAACACAGACCATGAGTTTATCCCAGGGGTACCTGTTTAAAATTATATCTGAAACAGACTGAAATAAAAGACGCCATAACTTTTATTAACTACAAAAAGGGAAAGTGGCAGACAACACTTTAGTCATGTTTTTTGAATTAAAGTTTTATATTTTCTTTAATATATATTTAAGAAAACTGTGTGCTAAATGGATTAAATAATACACTGCATAAAATTAAAACTTCAGAACAAATTAAAGGATTGGTAAAGTTATTTCTTACTGAGATTTTTTTTTTAAACCTCGCATCTGTTTTAATTTGTAGCTTTTTTTAAATATAAATTCTCTTTTTAAAGATGTTTTAATACAATTAGGGCACAATACAACATATTTCACATAGTCACTGTAATAAGCGAGATAAAGAGGTTAATATGCACAAGATTGTACATGCATTTAGCATAACTAAAAAGCACACAATATGGAATAGTCAATAGGGAAATACACTCAATGTTTGTGCCAATAGCACACCTATTTCCAGGGTGATTTAGCTGTGTGAGGTGGGGTGTTGACATTAGAGTCAGGGTCAGAGTACTGCAGGGGTGTATACTACAGCACCAACAGGTGAGGGCTGGGTAGGTTTGGGAAGTTGTGTTTGTGGTGGGCAAATAGATGTGGGAAAAGAAAAAGAAATTGAAGGGAGAAGGGAAAAAAGGAGAGGGTTATGTGGGCATCATTTATAAGGTGGGCCTGTCAAATTTGAAGGACCGTTTCTGTCAAGCCCTCTGCAGGATCTCTTCTTTGACAGTAAAATAATGGATACTGCAGAGGAGTCTATTTGGGTCAGCAAATTTCTTCCCAGGGCTCAATCTACCCCGTCAATAATGATTTCTCCTTGATCTGTGTCCTCAAGCAGCCTTGAAATGCTTGGATAGTTTCTTTAAGCTGTGGAGCTGCAGTTGCTTTGGGCAAGCCTTTGATAAGGAGATTTTTTTGTCCAGCTGTGAATTATGGATAATTCCGTCAAGTAATTAGGGATGAAGGAATAATTTTCACACAAAACCTGCATGCCAAGGTGAAATTTTGCACTGTAAATTTCAAAATCTTTACGATATACAACATAGGTAGGAATAAAACCTGTTGGATATTATAGCTCTTCCCATTGCAAAAGTAAAAATGACTGGAGTCGGATAGCATGTGCGTTATGGTGAACTGCAATGTAGGCATATTGGCATCTACTGTACTTGTGCGTTCAGGTGATATTGTAAATAAATGGCACCGCAATGCCATGCCAGTGCTGTGTATTAACATGGGTTCCATTAACTTGTGTTACCTCACATTATCGCAAGGCAATACTGTGAAGCCAAACAATTAGGTATCACTTTTACAATAATTCTTGCCTCTATGAACATAGAAAAGATCAGAATAAAGTTTCAGCAGATTATGGTACCAGTACATAATGTTTTACACTTAGCATATGGTACTTTATTCAGTTACAGGATTAGTTATTCATGATACAACAGCATTCAATTATTAGTTAGAATTAAATAAATATAGACATAGTTTAAGTACCTGCCCGAAATTACTATGTGCACAGCACATACTATGTCACATATCAATATGTCTTCTGAAGGAAGAACTGACTGTGTTGATAGTAAAGATCAATTACCGTATATTTTTTCATTCATATCAGAAACTGGCTTATATGAGCAATAAAGACCATTTTTTTCAGATCTTTAATTTGTGGGCTCATGCATTTGAAATTGGGCTATCAACTGTTGCACCATAACCTTAACAACCAATCATAATTTTTGTTCTATTTGTAATCCATGAGCAGCACAAAATCCAGATGAAAGCTGATTGGTTGGCAACAAGAAAAGTTTGTGTTCGTGTTAGCAGACTTTCCATACATACAGTAAGCATCTCAGTGTGTTTATTGTTTTTTTTAATAGTTTAAGTCCATCTCAATGTATGAATTCCCTTTATGGCTCAGATTAGAGGGTCCTTTAAGAATTGTGCTATGGTATCCTGTCATTTATAATTACATGTTTGTATTATTATCTCTACATGCTGACTGTTTATAGTCTTTTTACAGTGTTAAGAATAGATTGTGTTAACACATAACAGATTGCTCACAATCAGGTTTGCAAGTGTTGCCATACTATGCCTCATTATGTGCTGCAGTAAATCTAAACAGATGCTAAGCAATACTTTGGGGAAGTTATTTGTTATTGCAGAAACAGTATATTGTTTTACATTTGCATACAGTGTGTCAGAATTTATGGAAAGAATGAAGATTCAGTTTATGCTACTTAGTTTCATATAAGGGGACATTTTGCTGAAAATGATGCAGGCATAATTTTTGGTCAATTGTGGTACGTTGGGCAGTCTATTCAAATGAATGGACTGCCCTAACGCAACACGTGTGTTTAGTGCACTGCAGCAGACCAGGCTAGTGTGAATAGGTCAATATAGCTTTTCCTTATTCTTGCATCACTACTTAAAGTAATCATCACTACTTAAAAGTAATCAAAGAAAAAAATGCACCACAGGAATAAAGTATAGTCAACTTAATGCCTTATCATACCTGCAGAAGCCTCCAAAGGCCAGCAGTTTCAGCTAAATGATGGACCACTCTGGCAGGTAAAGATCCAGCAATTTCTAATAATGCCTATTAAGCCATCCGTTTTTGCATTTACCTGCTGGACAGTAAGATAGTGCATCAAAGTGATTAGTAAATAGGACCAGTGACTTATTGAAGTGCTGCAAGTATAAAGTACAGACCATTCGGACAGACAGAGCTCGGCTGCTTCCTGCCCCCATAAACTACACATGATATGCATAGTAAGTCAATGGGGTTGATTTACTAACCTTATAAACACACCACGAACATGTATACACCTCTGTAGTGTGTTCCCTTCCAGCATGATCTATGGGTGGAATCTAAACACCTTTGTAGTGTGTACACACCCAGCAGGTGTGTTGTGCAAAGCCTTGCATGAATTGCAAGGTGATGTTGTGTAAATTAGCTCTATGTTGTGTTGCTTGCGTTGATGAATGCAGGAATGTAAATGCATGAGCTAACCATTTTTGTCTAAACTGTGAAGCAGCATTATATATGCATCATGTGCGTGATTTTTCAATATATGGCATTAGTGGAAATATGCTTTTAGAGACTTTTTGGTTGATAAATACGTTTTGCTGTGTGAAAATCACACGCACCTGGTGCATGCGTGTGTTTAGGTTAGTAAATCACCCCCAATGACTCACAAAGTAGTAAAGGAAGAATGAGGACAGCCTGTCAGCTTAAACTTTCAAAGACATGTCAGCCACCCTAACAGTTTCGTTCAAATCTGGCTGTAAATGTTGAATGGAGATCAGACATCAGGCAACAATATGACTGCTAAAAGAAAATGTCCTTCTACAGTCATTCACACATGCAAAATAGTCTAAAATTGGTTTACTCAACTTAATTTCAGGCATTAATATAACAAGGTCACATGATGCTTGTTTGAAGTTGAGCATATGAATGGATGTGTGTTTAAGCAGGTGATCGCCCGGCCAACAGATATTGGGGCTCACTGAACAGACAGGTGGGAAAACTCATCGCTATTGGTCACCTCCAAGACAAACACTGCAAGCAGCATCTGCCTATGCTACTTGCCTTATACCTTATCCCGTCTTCTTGGTGAAAAAGTTGCAAGTGCTAATTTAAAAAATCAGGTGAATCACCAAGTCATTAATTTCTGACCCCCAAAGGTAGTCTGATTGTGCCCTCATTTCCAGTTCATGAACATAATTTTTTTGCACTCAGTGGACAGTCCTATTGGCACTAGCTTTTCATTAATTTTTATGGTCTAAGTGAATGGGATGCCTTACAATTTCTTATAATGATTTTATTCAGAAAATGCTTTTTAGTATTTTTAGTAACCCTCACTAGGGAAGAACAAATGGTCAATAACATTTCCTTTCTAATCTTAAACAGGTTGATCAAGTTTCTTTAGTCAGTAGAGAAAAGGGTACAACATCAAATGAAAATCCAGTTTGTTTCTGGAGAGAAACAAAGAACAAATCTCATCTCTATTAACAGTAAACATTGCAAGGTTTTGAATAAAATGTATTAAAAATAGGTGCCAACTTCTATTCAATAGACATTTGCGTACGTCATAGGATTTTCTTAAATTATTGCTAATTGGGAGCATCTGCTTTAAAGTAAATAATTTCTGAGAAAAACATTGGGTCTTCCATTTGTGATGTTGTCCTATTTATGACATTAAAATCACATCTCATGGTGCAAAGCATTGCACAGTTATTTAAAAATAAAAAAAAAAGACCTTGTTCTCTTAAGTTTGGTGCATTTTTTTGTGTGACACTAGAAAAAGGAAAACAAGATTTCAAACTAAGCAAAAAAATTATAAATGGTTAAAACAATAGAAATGAAAGCCAGCTGAAAAACAATAGCTAACTTAACTAATGGAAAAACAAGGGAAATTATGTATCCAGGAATGATTAAGGTTAACATTTATAACATGCTATTAAAATAAAAATCTTTGTTGTTTTACTTGTAAGGTTGCTTTAACTGACATCATATGCAGATCAAAGGTCATCCCCTTGATTGTCATATGGTTGAAACAGAATAAAAACAAAACAACAATAATGTAACTTCTTGGTATTTCAGAATCATGCTTCTGAGCAGTGTTTACACACACTGTTTAGAAGCTGTATTTGACAGCAGCCACTGATGTATTACTTATCAAGTTCATTTTAAACAGGACCTCCAGGAATCTTTTTTTATTAAACCTTGCAGTGGGGCTTTGCTTGCACTGCCGGGGTTAAGTGCTTATTTGTGTCTAGGTTACAAAAAAAACCTTATACTCACCCGAAGCTCTGAGCTTGCTTCTTCTTAAAACGGTCCTTCCAATATCTCGCCCCCTACTCTGCAGCAGTCTAGGATCCCATAAATCATCACATCTATACACTGTGTATAGACATGAGGACACTGAGGAAGATTCCAATACTGTAGGGAAGGGGAACAGGCTGGAGGGAGTGCTGTGACAGCTGGCCCGGCTTGGAGCTTCAGGTGAGTATAATTTTGATATGTTAGTACCTAGACACAAACAAGCATTTAACCTTGCAGTGCAGGGGTTGCCCCACTGCAAGGGTTAATAAAAATGTCCCTGTAGTTCTTTAACAGCCAGGAATTAGAGTAGCAGGAGGAGGAAATGGACAGAGCATGTTTACTTCTAAAATGTTTTTGGACATAGTATTACGAAAGTGAGAAACTGGTTAATAAAATTATAGTTTTTCTTTAACTTAACTATTCACTTATAGCAATTATAAAAAATCAACAGTTTTTGCCATCCTACTACCCGTGCTAGGTATTTTATGTTTTTGGACTTCATTTACCATACATCTGTTTTGTACCCCAAACCAAATTAGTACATATTACTGCCATTTTTTTTTTTTTAGTAATCTAAATTTGAATACATTACAGGAGCTGTAAATCATTTTCCTCCCCTTTTGTGAATAACCCTGTATATAACTGATGGATTGTCATGTTGGGCAGATGATTGTGGTTAGAAATCTCGGGATCTAAGAAAATCTGCCATCATGATCTCCAAAATCCAGGCCAATTAACTATTTCACAGGATGTCATATGTAAGGTTTGCAGTCAACATTTAATGACAATGGCTTTCTTTCTGGCATCACTGATCTTGGGCAAAGGCTCTGCTTTGTTTAGATGAAAATGTCTACCCTTTCACAAATATACAGTAAATGCAAACTTCCTACCTCAAGGAATTCTACTTTTTCATGCTTTAGTGTCTGTTTGAGCAACAAAGAGCCATCAAACAAATACATTTGCACCAAAATTACTAAGCAGATAACATGAGCATCTTTAAGCTCATGCACTGGCAGCTGATCAAGGACATGGGTCGCTTACTAAAATCCTTTATTTGATCTAATTTGCTATAGGGAGAAAAACAACAATGACATGCTATGCATTTATTTTAGAAAGCACACTCATTAATGTGAACCTGTCATGAGAGATATATGGAGGCTGCTGTTTGTGACCTTCTAAAAAAAGGCTTGTTGCCTGTTATGCTGACCCTCTGTTTCAGCGCTTTCTAAATTATTAACAGGGACAAGTATGTGCATCAGGAAAGTCAATAAAATGTCAGAAGTTCTTTTAGTCACTTTTGTTCTGGGCCAGTATTTCAAAGGGTTGAACCCATAGGGTCATCACAACATCAATGTAACTAATACTTTCAGGAGAGCTCTGCAATGCAAGCCTGCATGTTTTTCTCATGCCAGATTTCCTTTTATATAGTGAGGTAAGCAACAACAATTTCAACCATGTGGCAGTGAAGGACAGCTATGAGAAGGGTGGTTGCTGAACAGGAGTAAATGGAGGATAAGGACAGTCATCATTGTTATATACATTTTATGCAGTAGGAGGAGCAGCAAATAATAACTATGTGTTCAGAGCTTTAAATTCAGGAGGATGCTGTCTAGCAGATGTGTTATTGCCATTTACGATGATGACAATGAGAATCTAAGATTGTAGTAGGTTAAGAGAATGTCATTGTCTCACATTTAGACAGCCTGGCGAGCAAACTGTATTCTTTCTTGTGCACAGTCTGACAGGCACAATGGATCATAAACAGGGATGGCTACAGTTTAGTAAAGCATTCACTGTAAACCGGGAATGTATTGCTTGTCTTATTTGCAATGTTTTATAATGTTATTTTGACAGTTTTCAAAACCCATGTATGTTTAAAATAAATAAACAGTGAATAAACAAAAGAAGGGTAAATGGTTGAGTTTTTCAATCCCTTTAAAAGGGAACGGAAGCTTCATCAGCGTGCACATTGCAATCAGCTTGTGGCAGAAGACAACCAGTGCAATTCAATCTGATGTTAAATCCATTCACTATCTGTAATTGCTTTGCCTCCTTGCCAGCATTAAGGTCCCCACACACCTTACGATAATCGTACGATAATCGCGGGAAATCCCGCGATCATGCGATTATCGTAAGGTGTGTGGAAGCCGTACGACCTCTACTACTGTAAGGTCGCACGACTTTAAACTTACGAACATGTTTGCAAACCCGCCGAGCATCGTACGATGTTCGGCGGGTGTGTAACATGTTCGTAAGATAAAAGCCAGACGGGCCAGTGTGCGCAAGCGCACACTGCCCGTTCGGCATTGCAGTCATCGTAAGCCTGCCCCTCAGGGGGGCGTGGCTTGTGATCATCGCAAGTACGATCTGCCTATGCAAGATAGGCAGATCATACGTTTTTTTTAAGTACCTTACAACCATCGCAAGACAAAAGTCTTGCGATGGTTGTAAGGTGTGTGCCCAGCCTTATAGAAGGAGGATTCTCATCAGTGTAGGAAGGGGTTCTTTACAGTGAGGTTGTGAGATGCTGTCACTATAGCCGGAAATCCATGCCAGATTTTTCTTTCGCTTCCTGGTGCAGGGCTGTCAGCATCTGATGTTTCACAAGGCTGCAGCCAATCTGCACTCCTCCTCCTATTTAGCACTACCTCATTTGTTGCTTGAACATTCTCTATTCTGCTTTTTTTTGCCTAACTACTTCAGTGTTTTCCCACTTTATAAAGAAGCTGAGGGTAAAGGTGATGGACTGGCCAAGCATGTCTCCAGACCTAAACCCTATTGAGCATCTGTGGGGCATCCTCAAACGCAAGGTGGAGGAGCGCAAAATCTCTAACATCCACCAGCTCCGTGATGTTGTCATGGAAGAGGACTCCAGTGGCAACCTGTGAAGCTCTGGTGAACTCCATGCACACGAGGGTTAAGGCAGTGCTGTAAAAAAATGGTGGCCACACAAAATATTGACACTTTGGGCCCAATTTGGAAAGTTTCACTTAGGGGTATACTCACTTTTGTTGCTAGAGGTTCAGACATTAATGGCTGTGTTTTGAGTTATTTGGGGACAGCAAATGTACACTGATATACAAGCTGTACACTCATTTGTTATTGATGCATTCATTTATACGACAGTGGCTGTATGCATACTATGTATGTGTTTTATATAACCTTGTATGTTAAAAATGATAATACAATCCCTGACTAGGCTTTATTGTACAGACATACTCAGTTGAGCATTCCATTTTTGGTTTGCTTTTCCCTTTAATGGTTTGCATGTAGCATTTTTTTCCTAATAGGGCAGTGTTGTTAGTTTGTGTTTCTTGGCTTTTTATTCTTTATCTCATCAGCTCTGTGTGTTGTTTTTAGGGGCTTCACCATCACCTGTACTTATTTTGGCACTATAGCCTATGTCTGGATTGACTTGGCCCTCCTATTTTTTTAATATGCCTGCATTGGCTTCTGTTTGTATTTGCAAAATGTTGTTTCTAATTACATCTCTGTCTGTTATTGCCTGACAAGTGTGTGCTGAAACTGTCTGTGCAGTTGCACAGCTAGGCAGTCCTGAGGGTCATATACTAGAAGTCGTGCTGCTGCACAAGGTCCATCTGTGCCCTCAACAGCTTAGGGCACATGTGTCAAACTCAAGGCCCAGGGGCCGAATCCAGCCCACCAGGCTAAACTTCTACTTTCAGATCTAGGTATTAAGTTATTAAGGTATTAAGTTATTACTAAAACCAGTGATAATCGAATGCAGAGGCAATTATGATAAAGATTAGATACATTTATATAGTCTTACAGGCCCTTTGAGGGCAACCATAATGTTGATGCGACCCATGATTAAAATGAGTTTGACACCTCTGGCTTAGGGGAAATCTGGAAGCTTGCTGTCCTTGCACTATTGATGAAAGCCATTTACTTCCAGCTGGCAACACAGTTTACCCCTTTTTGCCTGTCCTGATGCTGTACCAGTACTTCAGCTGATGTCTTGGCTCTGAACATGATTCTGTAGTCCCTGTCTTGGTTCTGATCCTGTAGCTGCTCTTTGCGTGCCTGCACTGCATTCAGACTTGTGCCTCCAGACTTACATTCCTGCTTTGCTCTGGAATCTAACTATGCTCCTGTCATCTGGCCCCTTTGCCTCAAGAATCCACAAATCCCCTAGAATTGGCCATCAATCGCCTGCTGTCAGTTATATCTTTAATCCCTCAATAACGTTTTAAAATAGCATTATTCCTAATAATATGTGCAAATTACATAATATTTCTTATTTATCACTTATCTGCTAAGTTGGAATCTGTATAGGTTAATATTCAAATCTTCCTGCCAGCCAGCAATGGGTTTAGAGCTGCTTAAACACCATATACCATTACCCTGATCATGTAATCTTAAAGTGACACTAAATGGAGGAGTTAAATCTAAAAAATACATTCAAGTACTTCATCTATTAACAAAAATGAAGCTTATTTATGTCTCACTTAGCTGTAGATCCTCAAATCATCTCTGAATTGCCTGAATTGGTGCTGACACTGTCCTTCCTTCTGGTGGGAGGCTACTTCCCCATGGTCTCTGGTGTGTTGTAAAGTAGTCACCACTCCAAGTTCCCTCCTGTGATGGACTATAATTTCAATTCATAATTAGTAAACTACACGTGGCATTGTAGTCCATGGTAACCTGTCATATTTTAAACCTACATTGCCTATACTGTAGATTGCAATCAGTACACTACATCAGTGCACCCTATATCTTTTATGGTCTGTCACACTGTTTGGGGGCTGGCTATGGTCAGTAGGAGTAACAAAATGCCCTGCATCAGAGGTCAGTGCCAGTAAGAATGCCTCTATGCTGGTGATATATGAAAACATTTCCCTATATCAGTGTTGAATGTAAGTAAAAAAAAATGTGGGAGTTAAACGTGCCTCGGTATCATTGGAAGTAATAAATGCCCTGGCTTCAGTGGTCAGTAGGAGTAAAAAATGCCCCTAAATCATTTGAGTAATAAATGTCCTTGTGTCAGTAGGATACATTGTGCCCCTATGTCAGTGGGAGGAATGGTGCCTCTGGGTCAGTGGTTGTTACATTGCCGTGTGGTAAAACACTCTGCATTCCAAGCCCCTTCTTCCACTGTATACGGTGGCTCCCTCCCTCCTGCTTGCAATGAAAAAGCCTTGCATGCAGGCGCCAGTCTATGGTAATCGGTAACTGGCCTAATGGGCTGTAGTTTGGGGACTGCTGCATACAATTGTCACAATTCTATTAATGTTGATATCAATTTGCACATTCAGGGCAAAAATAACAGGCCCTATATTGATAGCTATGATAGCTAACTCCTTCTTCTACTGATAATTACATTCCACATACTCCCCTGCCAAATTATTTGCTTGTCAGGGCCTTGAATAATAAAACCATTGTAAAGTTAAACACTGAGTTCCTTACTCAAGGCTCTGTTACTCAAGACAAGTTTTATGGTACTTATAGAGTCCCTGCCAGGATGTCTATAACTTCTCTGAGAATCCCTGCCAGGACTTCCAGAATACTTGCCAGTTTCTTCAATGGTATTCACAAGATCCCTGCTAGTACTTATAGTGGCACCCACAGGAATCCTGGCCAGTATTTCTAATACTAGTCGCAGAATTCATTCTGGAACTCCTTGAAATAATGCTGGACATGTCCCCTGATCCTGAGGGGTATTTACGCATCAGCTCTGAAGTGGCTAGTGGTTTATGTTAAGAGCTTTACTACTGAAGCCTGTTCCTGTTTGCTGACCTGGACCACCTGACCACTTTCTGCTTGTCACCAGCCGTGACCCTTGGCTGGATCTGACCACTGTCTGGTCTCTTACCTTGCCTGCTGACTGCTTGACCACTCTCTGCTTATCGACTGCTGAGACATCTGCCTGATCCTGACCATACTCTGGTTTAGTGCCTTGTCTACTGTCTGCGCATCGTAGCCTTCCTGTCCTTGACCATCTCTTGGCATGGTGATTCTGAGGACTGACACCTGGTACCATCTTCACCGTCAGGAGCCCTGGTAAAAACCAGCTGGTACTCTGTGCCTCAGGTGAGCCTGCATCACTTGCCAGTGGATGTTGATCAAACAAGCAGGTATACAGATTGAACCTTTCTCCAAACCCTATATGGTAGTGCTTGGGCATTAATAATGGCCACTCAGGTACTAAGTGCTGCATCATGGGAGAAAGAGGAGAGGGTCACATGCTCCCTCATACCTAGAAGATATAAGCATTTCACAGAACTTCGGCTGGCAAATGGGAAAGTGAATGGGGAAATGCAGGAAAAGTATCTACAACAGAGGGGGTGGGACATCAAGTGAGGTTTTTTTGCCCCGAATTGGCAAAGCATTTGTTTTACTTTAAATATAGCTCTGTGTCTATAGGCAGTGGGGTCAAGGATATTTTTGCAATATAGTTATAAGATCACACATTCTTTACCAGCATCAGCAGAAATAGTCATGTGATATCTACTAAGTCATGCATTGTCACAATATTCTATGCCAGGTTAGGACAAATAAAACAAGGGAACGTTTAGAAGAGGTAATTCTACTATAGGGGTAACAATTTGGGCACCAAAGACTGTGTGTCTACAGGCTGCAGTGATGGAAATCTAGCTCTGAATACATCAGGGCTAGATTTCCATTCAGAGTTTTGTTGGTGTTGAATACACAGTTTCAATTGCTATGCATATTTGTGGTTACATAGTCCAAACACATTTATCAATTGAACATTTATGTTGATTAATGATAACAATTTTGGTATGGTTACCTTGTAAACTGTTACTTAGACCTTTCGATCATCAGTTTCTCCTTCACTTCATTAATGTGTTTTCATTTCATTCACAGTACTTTGAATAACAAGGTTTTCTTATGCAAGCTCACCTGAGTTAAACTCTTTCACCTTCAGGCTTGCAATTTTCTCAATTAAATTGAAACCGCGTTAACATTGGCTTTACGGCTAAAACAGTAAACATGTTATATAATGTTATGATACATTAAAGAAATGTGCAAAAAGTAGTACCATAAATGTGACAGCTCAGTATCAGAATTACCCACTATCTGAAATTAAAAAAAAATATTTTTTGCCATCTTTCCTCTGGGAATCCTTTGGGATTAAAGGTTTTAAAGCTATTTCAAATCCTGATGAAATAATTTACAATGGATTCTGTTCCTTGATGTCTAAAAGTTTTAACTTCCTGTAGAATCAGCTTGTCCCCTGAGCACTGGCCTTGATCAGTGGCGTTGCAAGGGTGGTGCGGCCCACACTGGGTGACTTCATTGGAGGGAGTGACACCAAAATGACAGGCAGTCACTTTGGTGTAACCTCCTCTGAAAAGTAGGGCACTTGGTCATGGACAGAGAGACCGACAGTGGCATACCTTATCCCACTGGGTGAATGTCCCCTCCTCTCTTTGCGGGCATCCATTACCAAGATGGCCGCTGGCAGATGAGCGCACGTGATGTCATTAAACACACAGTGCTTGATGATGTCACGCATGCACGATGATGTCCCGCACATGCGGGATGATGTCCCAATTTAGTGTCACCGATGGCCGTTTCGGGTGACATCATACCTGGGGATGGTTCCTTTCCCCTGCAGGATCATATGGAGCCACCTTTATGTGTGCTAGTAAGCTATGTGTGTCTCCAGAAATGCACACGCACAGCAAGGCATATCACTCCTCTTTTCCCAACTCCTCACTCCTTCATTTTCTCTTCTCCAAGCTAGTACATGGATGGCTGCTTGAGACTGCTATCCTTTGTGTTCTTGTACAGGACAGGAAGTTCAGGGTAGTAGAGCAGAGAGAGTTAGAGCCCGCTGTTCAGAAACATGATGACTGTAAATGATTGGGCAGAAATTTCTAGAAATACTTCCCTGTATATTTGTTTGATCTGGATTCATTATTGAAAAAAAGTTTGAGAGTGAAATACTACATTAAACAGAATGTTGATATTCTTAGTCACAAGCTGCTATTAAGAGAAAATTAGAGAAATGTGCAATTCTATAACAGATGTATGATTCTCAGCATAGATATAAGTATGTTAAATCTTATGGTATGCATTAACAAGTGTTACACCTGTAGACTTAAGGTGGCCATACACTGTACAACCATCGCAAGACCTTAGTCTTGTGATGGTTGTAATGTGATTAAAAAAACGTACGATCTGCCCATCTTGGACAGGCAGATCGTACTCTTGATCCTCACAAGCCCGCCCCCCTGAGGGGCGGGCTTACGATGACTGTAATGAGGGGCGGGCTTAAGATGACTGAAAACGGGCTGTGTGCGCGTGCGCACACCGGCCCATTCGGCAGTTGTCGAACCAGCAGGCCACTAACTCGCCAAGAATCGTACGATTCCCGGCGGGTTTTCTAGCCTGGTGGTTTGACGGAAGACGTGCGACCGTACAGTAGAAACGGTTGCACGCCTTCCATACACTGCACAATTCTCGTATGATCGCGGGATTTCCCGCGATTCTCGTACGAGAATCGTGCAGTGTATGGGCACCTTTAGAGATCAGCCAGGCAGAAGAACTTAGCAAAATCAATAATATACAGGCAAATGTACTATTTACAATAATTGCATATGGCACTGGAACCATTCCTATGAATTATCAGAATTTGCCAAAGGTTAGAAGCCAGGGCAGATCTTGTAAATAATTAGCAATTTATTGTATGAAGGAATTCTTGATGTATTAATCATTTTTAATGTTGCTGTCAAAAGATAATACTGTTTTTCATGTGGTTATGGATTAGCAAATGTTTATAAATGAATTCTTATGGATCGTTATTCTCTCTGTGTATGTTACCAGTGAAAGTTACAGACAATTGCACAGTTACATTACTAAAGAGTATCAGTCACCTAAAGTGTTAACACCACATTGCAATCCCACCCCTACATGCTTCTCTGGCAGAGATCCTGTATTTCTTGTGCTTCATCCAGCAGCATAAAAGTCATATGGTGTAACGTGATCTCAATGACTTTGAAGGACCTTTTTTTTAAACCTTTAAAAAAAAAAGTATTTAAAAGTTATTCCTTATTTTAAAATGCATTTTACTCTAAGCGATAAGTAGATCAGTTTTTATATGTTTTAAAATAGGAAGAAACATTTCTCCTAACTCTAAAGTGTACACAAACCTAAACCTTCCTTTTTTTAGTATGTATGCCATCAAGTCTCACTATATATACTGGGCGGAATTTATCAAAACTGGAGCAGACAAAATCTGGAGCAGCTGTGTCTAGCACTCAATCAGCTTCTCTCTTCAGTTTGTTCAGTTAAGATTTGAAAATGAAAGAGGGAAGCTGATTGGTTGCCATGCACAGCTGCTCCAGATTTTATCTGCTCCAGATTTTATCTGCTCCAGTTTTGATTTTCTTGAAAAAATATTTTTTTGCAAAGTTTCCAGAGAACCTGGCAGAAACATCACTTCCTGTTTAAGGCTGACAACGCTAAGCCACTGCCTCACAATTAGCAGCAGCATTGTCAGCCAACATGCACGTTCCTTCAGTTAGGCTGGGTTCACACCTAGGCGGATTGAATATGCACGTTTTTCGCGCGTTTTTTTAACCAAGGTAAAAAAACCGCGCGAAAAACGCGCGTTTCAGAGGGATACTTGGCTGTATCCCAATGGAACCGCCCGACCAAAACGCCCCAAAGAAGTACATGTACTTCTTTGGGCGTAGGGCGGTTTCCCGCACGTGCGTACTCGCGGAAAACCGCCCAGATGGGAACCATGCACATTGAAAATAATGGCATTTCCCTGTTTGAGCGTTTTTCCGCGAGTACGAAAGCGTGGAAAAACGCCTAGGTGTGAACCCAGCCTAAGCTGTTGAGAAACCTATAAGACAGACTTAATAGGCACCTGAATAGCCAACTTACGAAGTGCACAAAGCAGGCTGACATTTCTGCTACTTGTAAGGTAGTGGACTAGCCTACATAAACATTAACATGAGGTGCTGTTAATGAAAGGATCTCCAGGGAATAAACTGTGCAACAAAGAACAGGCACAAAATCATAGCAGATACAGAAAAATGCAGATGGCCAATTCCTTAAAAAAAAAAAAAATACATGCAAATGCAGAGCAACTTAGATCTTATGGTCAGGCTAAAGGTGGCCATACACTCTACAACCATTGCAAGACCTTAGTCTTGCAATGGTTGTACAGGGATTAAAAAAATGTACGATCTGCCTATCTTGGACAGGCAGATCGCACTCTCGATCATCGCAAGCCCGCCCCCCTGAGGGGCGGGCTTCCGATGACCGCAATGCTGAAGGGCAGTGTGCGCGTGCGCACACCGGCCCGTTCGGCATTTGTCTTCCGAGCACCGTTCTAACCAGCCGAGAATCGTACGATTCCCGGCTGGTTTTCGAACATGCTGGTTCGACGGAAGACGTGCGACCGTACAGTAGAAACGGTCGCACGTCTCCGTTCACACTGCTCGATTCTCGTACGATCGCGGGATTTCCCGCGATTCTTATACGAGAATCGAGCAGTGTATGGGCACCTTTTGGAATTGGTTTGCTCTACTTTGAACAGGGAGGAGGGAAAACATACCAGACACCACTAGGCAAAAAAACTGGATACTCCATGGGTAAAAAAAACATTATACAGCATTATACAGCTCACCACCTATGGGTACTCCAAGTAGCTAGCTGCTAAACCTACACTGTTACTTCACTTCTGTCTTTACTGCCTCTGCAATGACACTAACATACAATGGATGATTGCTCCTCAGAGCCATTGCTTTTCATTGCAGACACAATCACTCAGCAATGACCCTTTTTCTATTCTGTGCAGTGGTGTATTTTGGTTTTGTGCTGCCCTAGGCAAGACTAAACTCAGGCACCCCCCTCAATCTAAATTTGCCCCACCCCATCCTGTTTAGGTCATTTTGCGCAACCTGTCAGTCACTGGATACAGCGCACACGGAGTCTCAGGAGAGCTGTGCATGGTCTCAGGTGGGCTGTGCATAGTCCCTTTCCCTGCATACATGTGCTGCTCCTCTTACCTGCAGCTCGAACTGCCATCAGTACCAACAGGCTACATTGCAGTCCCCAGCCTGCTTCTGGGACATCCCACCATCAGATCACATGCTATGGCCAGCCCCGAGCCACTTGCTGCTTCTCCTCCACCTGCTGCACAAAGCCAGCCGGACCGCATCTCACTGGGCCCTCCTCTCCACTGGGCAGCTCTCAAATTAGGCAGCCACTCTTAGGGCCTTGTGGCCACCTAGTTTGCCTTATTAGGCAGTCGACGCTGCCTGATTCTGTGCCGCCCAGCCTCGGCCCACAAGGGCAAGTCTGGCCCTGTCCACCTCATTGGTTTGGGTGGCGTTTCCTGCCTTGGGAAGTGCCGTCCTAGGCAAATGCCTAGTTTGCCTTGCAGTAGATACACCCCTGATTCTGTGGGGTAAGTAGCCTGCACTCTCTGCCTATGCTTAAGATCCTTAAGATCCTTTGGCTTTGCCTATATAGGTATTGGGCCAGTCAAAGCTGAGTTACGGGATGTCCCACTACTTGTAAGGAGGAAAGCTATCATGCGCCTGGATATCTTTACAATTATTACATGGTATAAAAGAATGATTGGTCCACTATATTAGAAAAATCTTTCACAGTGTACTAGGGCTCTTAATTTCTCTTATAAAGCAATAGTGTCACTGAGGTCAAAGTGAAGACATCTGTCAGATGACAGTGAGACTTCAGGAGCAATCCCTTGTGCAGCTACAGTTAAAGTAATATCAAACCATCACATCTTTTTCATCATTTTTTATTAAGAGGGCCAGACTTGACTGAAATGCCTTTTGTTTTGTTTTTTTACACCTTTTATTTTCTTAATTCTCAAGTTGTCCACAAACTGCAACCCCCCCCCTTCCTGTGTGCAGGTGTCTCCCGCAACAAGACAGCTGCTGAGGAGACACCTGTGCACGTTTCCACAGCTAGCTGTTTGCGTCCATAGACATACACAGCTTGCGGCAAGCCACGGCCCCCCACAGTCACACTTTGACTGACAGCAGAAGGAACCTTTGGCTCCTTTGCCCTCAGTACCCTCCCCCAGGACCTCAAAGCTTGGGGAAAGCCAAATATTTTCCTGGTCCCAGAGGAGGAGACGACTGACCACAGGTAAGTGTGGGGGGGTTACATAAAAGGTACTGGGTGCTTTTTACCTTAATGCAGCCATTAAGGCTTGCCTTCAGTGGTGTAATGCAGAGTGAAGAGATTAGTGGTGTAACACAGAGTGCAGAGATCAGCGGTGTAACGCAGATTGTAGAAGTCAGCGGTGTAACGCTTAGTACAGAGGTCAGTGGTGTAATACATAATACAGAAGTCAGCGGTGTACCGCATAGTGCAGAGGTCTACGATGTAATTCAGCATACAGAGGTCAGTGGTGTAACGCAGAGTACAGCCGCCAGCAGTGTAACACAGAGTGCAGAAGTCAACGGTGTAATGCAGAGTACAGAGGTCAGTAGTGTAACGCATAGTAACTGCCCTCAGTACCCTCCCCCAGGCCCACGAAGCTTGGGGAAAGCCAAATATTTTCCTGGTCCCAGAGGAGGAGACGACTGACCACAGGTAAGTGTGGGGGGTTACATAAAAGGTACTCGGTGCTTTTTACCTTAATGCAGCCATTAAGGCTTGCCTTTAGTGATACTTTAAACCAAAAATATTTTATTTAATATAATATGTATGTGTTCTTATGCTAGTTACACATGCTATAGTCTGATTGTACAATGTCCTTTATTTTTACCAAAAACTATGCAGTACGAGGGCTTGTCTGATTTTACAGCTTATATCTGCCAACAAATAAAGGTTCATTAAAATTTTAGGGCACATTCTTTTACATACAGTACAGTGTCAATTACTGTTTTCTGTGATAAAGCTCTACCAATGCATTTTTTATGGTACAACTAAAAAAAATAAACATTCTGCAGGTTACCTGTGGTGGCCAACAAGAGTATCTAAAGTATGTAAATCATACAGTTTAAATATTATATGCGCATTACTGCATGCAGCTGCACTCGAGATGCACATCTATCTATCTATCTATCTATCTATCTATCTATCTTATAATCCATCTCTTAAGCTGTAATATTTTGTTTAACAGGGATGCAAAGTAACTGGCTTTTACAATAAAAGTTGTAGAAGTGATAAGCAGTATGTTGCGTGCTAAAGTTGGTAAACCAATAATGTCATTCTTCTCTTCATTTATATATGAAGATAAAGACATCACTTTAGAATGCGCCTTTTATAAACAATGTACAGCAAAAACACCAATCACTGAACAACAATGTATTTAGAATTTGCCTATACAAGCAAAATTACATCCAGATGTATTCAAAGCTGAACTCCAGGCTCTCTTTAAAAAGCATAATGTATGGGCATCAGGAAGCAATAGAAAAATGCACAGAAATTAAATTATTTAAACTGTAGATTAATACTGAACTCCCATATAAGCAAATGGCTAAATACCAGAGCCATGCGTATTCTTACTTTACTCTTGGTGTGCTTTGTGTAATTCCTCCAGACAAGAACTGACTGGCAACGTTTGGCCCAGGGGGCAAGTACAACCCAGAGGCCAATAGTGCAGTGACTTGGCTCCCCCTCCCGCTGTCCCTCTTCCCCTGCCTTCTCCCCGCCCTCACCTTTCGCCACCCATGTAATGTTAGTGTGAATGGTCAGGTGATGTGAGGACTCACCGGGAAGTCCACTGACTAGTGACTAGTTAGGGGATGGCACTCTCCTCCCGCTGGGCTCCTCACCTAGTTCCAGCCTTACTCTGCTCCGTTTCCGATACTCAACTGCGTCTTCCAAATCAGTGGTTTTCCTGACAACCTTTCTTCATGTGTATGTGCACTTGGAAGTGATGCGGTCGAGAAATTGTATGGGACATGGACAATTACAGCAAACCAGTAGCAGAGGGATGCATCATCACTGCCGTGCATGCACGCACGACTGCTGCAACCCTGGTAGTTCTTCCACTGACTCCTAGCTGTAGAAGGACTACAAATCTCAGAAATACATTATACAGCAATGCAGAATACCAGCAGCTATAGAGGACTACAAATCCCAGCAATACATTATACAGCAATTCAGAATACCAGCAGCTATAGAGGACTACAAATCCCAGCAATACATTATACAGCACTGCCAAAAGGCAACTGGCTATAGAGGACTACAAATCCCAGCAATGCAAAAATATTGTATATGAATTTGCTACATACTCTGTGCTGCCACTCTGCTCTGGGTTAGCGACCTGATGTCCCAGGCAGAGGGTCTCAGGAGGGGTGCAGAGGGTCTCAGAAGTGGGAGATATGCGGGCAGCAGAAGTGCTGAAAGCAGGCACCGTGTGGTTCCACAGAAGCCGATTCAATAAAAAAAAGTGAATTGTCAAGGTGTGGTGGTCAGTTGTAATGCAGAGTGCAGAGGTAAGTAGTGCAACACAGATTGCAGAAGTCAGTGGTGTAATGCAGAGTGAAGAGATTAGTGGTGTAACACAGAGTGCAGAGATCAGCGGTGTAACGCAGATTGTAGAAGTCAGCGGTGTAACGCTTAGTACAGAGGTCAGTGGTGTAATACATAATACAGAAGTCAGCGGTGTACCGCATAGTGCAGAGGTCTACGATGTAATTCAGCATACAGAGGTCAGTGGTGTAACGCAGAGTACAGCCGCCAGCAGTGTAACACAGAGTGCAGAAGTCAACGGTGTAATGCAGAGTACAGAGGTCAGTAGTGTAACGCATAGTACACAGGTCATCGGTGTAAAGCATAGTACGGAATGCATAGTACAGTGTAGCGCATAGTGCAGAGGTCAGTGGTGTAACACATAGTGCAGAGGTCAGTGGTGTAATGCACAGGTAAGCGATGTAATGCAGAGTGCAGAGGTCAGCAGTGTAACGCATAGTATAGAGGTCAGCGGTGTAATGCAGAGGTAAGTTGTCTAATGCAGAAGTCAGCGGTGTAACGCAGAGTGCGGAGGTCAGCGGTGTAACGCATAGTATGGAAGTCAGCGGTGTAATGCATAGTGCAGAGGCCAGCGGTGTAACGCATAGTTCAGAGGTTAACGGTGTAATGCATAGTGCAGAGGTCAGCGGTGTAACGCAGAGCGCAGAGGTCATCAATGTAATGCAGTGGTCATCAATGTAATGCAGAGTTCAGCTGTGTAATGCGGAGGTCAGAAGTCAGTGGTGTAATGCAGAGGTCAGCGGTCACTAGTAATGCAGAGGTCAGTGGCGTAACGCAGAAAGAACAGGGACTTACAGTGCACACAGTTAGTCTGATGTCCTTATTCAGGTGCTCTGCCATCATGCCCTCTTTCTTTCCTGATGGTGGTAGGGGGAGCATCGATGTTGCCTGCATGTTTGAGGTGAAGCCTCCAGCAGCCTTCTTGTGTCCTCCCTTCAGGACCTGCTTTTCTGAAGTATACAGCTAGCCAATGGTGGTGCTGCACTCTCCCTCCCAACCTATAGCAGTTGCAGTGGGTGGAGGAAGATGCAGGTAGCCGCCGAGGAGCCCAATCAGTGAAGCGGGCAGTTACCAAAGGCACCCGAACCGCTTCTTCTCCTCCTTGGCCGCTGCAGCCTGCAGCTAATGAGCAGCTGAGAGGGGAGAGCTGAAATAAGTGATTTCCGCTTGGCAGCGGGGGCCGTTTTCAAGGGGCATTAGAGAGCACCAGGGGGCAATTGCCACTCTGCTCCCTGGCTCAGTCCGCCCCTGCTTCAAGATCTGTGCAGTAATTTAGTGTGACACATTTTCTATGTGCAGGAACTTCCTGTAATAAAGACTACCGTAGTCACTCCTGCTATCTCTCCTTGTACAGGATGACTGGTCTTGTCTTAGCCCCCTTGCAGTTCTCTGCAGGCAGCCTGTAGTGGATGGACTTGCTGGGTCCCTCCCACAGCTCTGCTCCCTGCACAAGTTTTATGTAGCAGTGTGTGATGTCATTGCTACATTACAGGTTAATATATAGGTTTGCAAAGGCATTTGGTAAACTCGATGTGGATTTATACAGTTTTTGGCTATTGAGAGATATTTAAATAAAAATGTTTGTGCCCATAGTTCAGTTTTAATAGTTTAATTTATCTTTTGACAGTTTTGATAACGTAAAGCAGTACAGAAGTTCTAAAATGCAAAAACTTCCCATCTTCTGGAGTATACTACAAGCAGGCACCCATCTCCTACTTGTGATCTCATTGCAGTGTTCTGGGCTAACTGTTGCAACAACCCCTAATATTTACAAATACAAATTCCCACAAGGTTGTGGTCCATTTGTCTCTGCTTGTCACCTTGATAAAGAGGGCCCACATTTGAAACATCATAGGTGTTTTAACTGATATGGGACTTCAGTAAACTGTCACTTTGGATTTCAAGTTGGCGTGCTGGCTCTTTTCTGCATTTGGATTTACACAGTACAGCCATGCACCAACCCCTGGAGATGGGTTCATGGGAAGCTTGTGCAGTATAGCTTGATGTACTGTAAGCAATATAAACTTGACAGGCATTCTAATACTTCCCTACTCTATCCAAAACTAATTTTAAACATTTCGACTATACATAAAATTTAACAGTTCTCTTTAATCTGACTGCTCCACAGTTTTAAATGGTGAAAGCTGAATGGTTGCTATAGACGAGCATGCTGTCCATGTCATTTCTTGTGGTACAACGATAAAAAACAAAGTCCTTTAGGGTGAAAGTAAGTAGTCTAATGTGTGTTGCTCTGTAAAACCTCCCTTTAGCACAGTTTTCCTTAATAGTATATTACATACAAGGTAATACTTGGGCTGGGTTGCCTTAGGCGCTTGTACTAAACACTGAATACAGAGAGTGAGCCAGAAAGACCAGCCCAAGAATCGTCACCCTCCCTTTCTTGCTAATACAAACAGCCAGATCATTCTCAGCCTACTCCTCCTACTAAAACATCTGAAACGTCAGTGAAACACTCTAGTGTATTCATTCATACTTCTAAAAAAAAAAGAAATATAAAGCAAGACGCGAACACGAATTCCAGCATTGATCAGGTAACCTGATTCAACATACTTTTTTTTACAGCCTAGAGATAACAATTGTGGAATATATCCAGATCATTTAGTTAACAATGCATTTGTATGAGTTAGCTATAAGGATGCATGTTGAAGGAAGCTAAAAATGGTGCTGCTGTGTGTATAATTGCTGGTTTATTGTCTTTGTGTAAAGTACTGTGTGAAAAATACAGCTTGCATTGGGAGTACAGAGAATCTTCCCTGACTTGGCTGGGAAATATGTGTAGCTGTCCTACATTTCAGGGGGCGGGTGAGCTTGTTCCATGCTACCAGTGGAGAGGAATAAATGTGTCATTGTGACGTTGAATAGTCTTACACTGCCATGTTTACACTGCATATGGATGAGTGAAATCTGCAATATACAGACAGCTTACTAGAAAACCCAAGAGAAAATCTCAGCACATACATACACTTAATCACAGATATGTTAAATCTTTTCTTCAAGCAAACTCTGAAAAAGGAAATGTTAGTTTTAACACACATTGTACAGTTTGCTCTCCTTTTTTTATAATCTACAAGAAAATATGTGACCATATGGTGTCTTCAAAACTGCTGCTTAGAGGTTGAGCGTGAGACATAACCACTATCAGCTGTAATGAATGTAATGCATGAGGAAGTATGGCACATCCTTGCTTGGGTAATCATACCCTTATGTAAACTAATCAAATACAGATTTCATGTAACCTGAATATAAAGCAGAGATGAATCACATTGTTTAGCCAAATGAACACTTTTTTTGTAAGGATTTTTCTTTCGATATAAAATGTATTAGTAGATCTGTATCCATTACCTTGTACATTTACACTAAGAGGTCCAATACAAATTCCTTTAGAGCAGAAGGGAGTTCACTTTTTGCCATCTATATTTATGGATTTACTTAAGAGCTGTATTTTTATGCCTCCTATACATGAAGCCAGATGCGTGCAGTGAACAGATTTCTGGTGGGTGAATCAATTTGTTGAGTTTGTCAACCAAGTTCTTTGAACCAATTACCATTTCATCAGTGGTCAGTACGGTCAGTAAGTAAGCAGGATCCAGGGTAGGATCACTCTTTTATTGATGGGCAGGGCTCAGGGAGCTATAAGATTGGACTCCCAGTCCCATGGTCTAATGGACCTTACAGGGAAATACTATGCTTTCTTAATTGGGTCAGGTTGTAATAAGAAAGTATTCTACTATTTGACTATGTCGGTTAAGTTACAAGGGACAGAAAATCTTGCCCCATAATCAGCCAGAGAAGTGAGTAAGGGGCATGAATCCCCTACCCCTTCCTAAAAATGAGCGAACAGATTTCTGGTGGGTGAATACATTTGTTCAGTTTGTCAGCTAGTAAAAAAGTTATTTGAACCAATAACCATTTCATCAGTGAGTTCATGTTCTGTCCTTTTTTGCAAACATTTAGTGTAATCCACACTATATCTTTGCAGAAAATATCAGAGGGCAAAACAAAGTGCAGCAAAATTCACACATCTAGTGTTATCCACATGTGAAAATCCTTTTCACACTATCGAGAAGCCACCAATCAGAAGTCTCTCTGAATCCTTCATCATATGAACCCAGTGAACACACAGGTGCAGAGGGGTGCTCACCTGGTAATATAGACCTGAAGTAGGTCTCACTGCGCAGTTCCCTTCTGGATGTGGTGTGAACAAGCCCTCAGTGATACTTTAATCCTCTTCAATACTATCTTTGAGGTCTCCTCCTGTCACCCTTAACTGGTTCTAATGCCCTCTTCACCACCATACTACCTGTCATTAGGGATGGGGTTCCAGGGGGTTCAGGCTGATGCAGGGTTTGGTCCAACTCTGGCTGTTCGCCATTCTGTAAACCAGCCAAGTAAAATGGCTGTTCACCCATCGAGGTGAGCATCCAGCTGCAGTGGGAAGTCATACACTTGGTATTACTATGTTACTACATGTGACAGTTTCCCATAAGGCAGCGGAATGGGACCAGGGATGCATCACTGGTTGCAAGGATGCTAGCGACTGCTGGCATCTTAGCAACCATTGATGCATCCCTGGCCCCATTCAGTTGACAGCTGGGCAATCCCAGTAAACACAGGGGCAGGATGCAGACTGAAATCATTGACCAAATCAGCCATGGCCATATTGGCCAATTATATAAGCCAGCATGTGTGAATCTAAAGTATTACTGGAAACAAATGAAACATCAAGGTGGCATCAAGTGCACAGTGACTACACGCAACCTTTCCCATCCCTTGATTTGCCCTAGGTACTACCAGCATAAAGGGTGACTTCCAGTGATCTACTCCCTTCCATCACATCCCTTTTCTAAATCTATTACCTCATCATATTTCAAAGACAAACAAGCTATGCAGTCATATATGTAGGTCACTTGGCATGGATGAATCAGCTTTTTTGAACAGCAGGACTTACTTGTCCTTGTTGCTGGCATGCTTGATGGTGCTCAAATTTTTAATTGTGTAGGAAGGTGATACATGATGTTTTTTCCTGGCGCTAGTTCCACTTTTTTGGGTGATTTTTTATTTAAATCATGATTTGTTCTCCAAAAATAACAGTGATAATATATAAATACATAAATATATAAATACATTAGTGTTCTAAAAAAAAAAGCAAAATGAGAGATGTCTGATCATCAGGAACCATATGAAATTCGTATCGTGTATAGCCTACTTCAGGGTTTACATACACTGTAACAGTTTTTTTGCCATTGATAAACCTTATTGTCCTTAAAGAATATCTACACCTTTGTGAAGAAATGTATTATGTTTCATTGCTACACAAGATTTTGCTTTGCAGTTAATTGTTAATAAGATGTAAATTTACTAGGGTAGAGTGAACAAATTACACTTTTTCAACTTACATCATCTATTCAATGAACAAGGTGATGCAATACCAAATGGCACTGCATGCAAAGTAATTTAAACTTAATTAAATCAATCAAGATTAGGGATAATTAGAGTCCACTGATTCAATACAGCTAGGCCTAATTACAGCTAGCCTTTTTTATTTTGAACCATCAGAGTCAGGTTACAAGCTTATATCTGTCTTTACTACTATCATATCGTCGTTGGGGTTTTCAAAGTTGAAGGTGTACAACAAACGGAGCAAAATGCAAGATGCATCAATATAAAATTCACCTTGTGGTCCTCGTGGGATGAATGCTGGAGATGTCGGTTGACATTGCCGTGATGGCAAATCTCACTGATCAATATTAGAATGCACATCACATCATATTTTTGGCTGTATAGCATATAACAAACAGCACATGTTACAGGGTATCTCACCATGGTGAACTACCAAATGCATTTGTTGTGGACTAAGAGACATCAGCAAAATGGAATAGTTTTGAGTATAGAAAAGTAATCTGGTCACATGAATCCCAGGTTCTGCCATCACTACAAAGGTAGACTTATGGAACAGCTTGATAGCCTTAAGATGAACTGGTACCAAGCATTTGCAGAAAGGATCATCTATATACAAGGTATTAAAAATCATAACACATTGATAATAATATGTAGAATAAAATTAAGTGATTTACTTAAAAAAAAAAAATTAACAGGGTTATTCACAAAAGGGTGAAGAGTTTGGAGAAGGCAGGAGCATGGAACAATCTAGGACAACATAGCTGATGTGGAACAGTTCTCCAAGTCATCTCACTTTCCAGTTCAACTATGTTGTCCTAGATTGTTCTATGCTCCGGCCTTCTCCAAACTCTTCACCCTTTTGTGAATAACCCTGTAAAAAGACAATACATTCCTTTAACTGCTAATAGAGGGTAAAACAGTACGAGTCTATGGGGTCTATTCACGAAGCTGTCAGAATAGGAAAAAAAAAAAAAATTCCCATTAAAAAGCATTGGGACATTACTATTGGCTATTTCAATTTGCAATAGCCAATAGTAAACTAGCATTAGCCGATGCATATGCGTTCGGCTCGGCTGAGCCGCTCGGCCATGATCGGGTGCTGTACGGGCTATTGTGAATAGCCCGTACAGCACCCCTTCGGTTCTACTGAACCGAAGGGGTCCTGGGGCCGACGCTAGCCGAAGGATCGGCCGAAGCTACGGCCAGATCTTTCGGCAGCTTCGTGAATAGACCCCTATATTTTATGATTTGTGTCCATCTCATATTTCTTTCTCCAAACATTCCCTATAATGTAAATGTATTTCTAGAAGCAAACTACCATACTCTGAAGCAGAAGCAAAAATCTGCTGGATGTTTGTTACAATGCTACACAACCATACTGTATATATACATTGTATATAACATATACAATGTTAGAACTACTGCTATAACAGTCCACAAAGTTGCTATGGGGGCAGGCTAGCGGGGAACTGGTCAGGGTCCCTGAGATGAGGAATGATGGGCTGAAGAAAGCTCCAATTAGTGTGTCCTAGGATCCAGGAAACTGCAGAGCAGCAAGTGCCTGATGCTAGAATACTGAGAGGTGAATTTATCAAAACTGGAACAGACACAATCTGGAGCAGCTGTGCACAGCAACCAATCAGCTTTCTCTTTCATTTTTAAATCTTAACTGAACAAACTACAGAGGGAAGCTGATGGGCTCCAGATTTTGACTGCTCCAGTTTAATAAATTCCCCTCTGAGTGTTTAGGCATTAGTGGGAGGCATTGCAGACCAATATAATGTAGAACAGCTACAGACTTATCATCAGTGCAGGTGCCCACTGGGGAGAGAAGTCCTGTTCTTCTCCCAGTCAAGTGAGCTGTCACAGGAACATCGAGAGGATAAAAAGGAAATTTCACTTCCACCTCCCATGGGGCAAGCGTACTGACATCAGGTCTGAATAGTAAGTGGGTTGGGGACAGAGCCTCTGTTGCACACTGTCCTATGCAAGGGACATTTTTTCCTCCCCTTGATCACTGACACTGTGGCATTTTTTCCTCTTACTGACCATTCGTTTGCAAAGTTAACAGCTTATTTGCCATAAGTAAATCAACCCTTATAAGTTGGATGACTCTGTGAAGACAATGTGCTTTCTGTGGTTGATTTACTAAAGGCAAATTGACTGCTTACGATGCAAGGGAATTTTTTCTTTGCAATTAATTTTCGCTTAGCTTAGTAAATGTGGTGAACATTCATTTTGCAAAGCATACCCAATCATGTGCAACATGATTGGATGATGAAAGTCAGCAAAGCTTTAACTCAATCACTAAGCTAAGGGAAAACTCCTTGGCAAAGTTAACAGCCTATTTGCCTTTAGTAAATCAACATCTCTATGTCTAAAACATAAGGATGAACAAGAAAATGTAAATAGTCATATAAATGATACTATACTTTAGCTTTAGGTGTTGTCATGGTGAGACCAAAACGTAAGCCTCCTTCTTTTCTAGCTCAACCGTCATTGCACTGTAATTACAAATTGTACAGTTACTGTTTGGTTACCTAAGACGATTGAAAGACATTATATACTACACACCTGGTACATTCCTCAGAACAATTGAACTATCTAGTAGGGGGAGCTAGAGGTACAGGTTACCCAAGAGAAAAAAATAGTAGCAAGTCTTGCATGATTCTTTATAATTAATTAAATTAAGTAATTGCTGTTTACTCTTTAGGAACAGTCAAGTTGATTGAAATGACCCTGTGATAGCAGAAACTATTGGGATCTATGACTCTGTAAAGCTGGTCATACACCTATACATTTTCTGCAAATTTTCTGTGGTCAGATGGAAAAAGTGCAACAGATTCCTCCATCTACGCTAAACTGTGTGCATGGAGCAAACTCACGCTGGGCCAAGCTCTATTATCTTGCTAGTTGGCCCCGCTGGCTCTTAAAATACCTAAACACTGCCTGCATCCAATCAGATTGTTCAGGTATTTTGACAGCCAGCGGGGCCAACTAGAAAAATACTGAAGCTTGGTCCAGTGAGAATTTCCTCCATCCACAAAGTTTAGCATAGATGGAGGAATCTGTTGCACTTTTTCCATCTGATCATAGTAAATCTGCAACTAATCTATAGGTTTATGGCCAGCTTAAGACCCCGTTCACATACCTTTTGCAGCAGCCGGGATAGCGCGACTTTCGGGGCGACGTTCCAGCGACGGTAGCGCAACCTTCTCCGTCGGGCTCCATAGAAAAAAAGCAAAATCCGCCAAAAAAAGGGTCCGGTAGAAGCGACCGCGACGAGCGACGCGCGACATGGAGTTAAGACAGTTCCATTGAATAGCATTGGCCGGCGACTTCTCGCGATATCGCGCGGCAAAAATGCGCGATGTCGCGACGGAACTCGCGCGATACGTCGCTACATGTGAACGGGGCCTAAGAGCAGTCACAGTCTCATGTTGGGGGACAATCAATCTTCTTTTTCTCTAAATAAATTCTAGGCCCTTGATCCTTTGCGAGCAGCCACAGATACCTTGCTTTGTGATCAGAGAGTTCTTGTTGCAGTGTCTAACCTAGCAGCTTAAATCCTGCTCTTCCCTGGATACTCTTTAGCATAGGTGACTTCTTTGAAGATGCTCCAACCAGGTCATCTTCCAGTTCAGCTTTATCTGGATATACCCTCCAGCAAGGCAGCTGAAATTCCTCTGAGTTTAAAGCAGAGGGTCTCGGCTGGGGCAAAGCCCAGAAGAGACAGAACCTTATGCAAGGTTTGCACCAAACATTCATCACTTTCCCTTAGCCTGCACCACTTGACAAAACCCCTTAGCGATTGGCTGGGTGAGAAAAATGTTCATAACGCATATGTTGTTACCTCTCACACTACCTACAACAGCCAAGCTGCAAAAATAACACAGAATTTAAGTAGGGGCACTCCATCTTAAGACAGGGTCCGTACAAAGATATTTGTGATAATTGCAAATTATAAAGGTTAAAGCACCCAAATTGACTGGTGGGATGAATTAAAACTGGCTAACTGTGTAAGCTGCCATTGCTGACCTTCTTTCAGAAATGCTAGTTCCATAGGTGTGTAGCTTCAATACCTGCAAATCATTATTATTATGCAGGATTTATATAGCGCCAACAGTTTGTGCAGCGCTTTACAATATGAGGAAGACATTACAATACAAATCAAGACAAGATGGTAACGGGCCCTGCCCATGAGAGCTTTCAATCTAAAAGGGAGGGGGAAGTGATACATGAGGAGGTAGCTGTGTGGGGATGAATTGTTTGAGAAAGTGATATTTCAGTGGCTAGGTTGAGGTCGGATAGGCTTCCCTGAAGAGATGAGTCTTAAGGGATCACCTAAAGGTAGTCAGAGTGGTAGATAGACGGACAGGTTGGGGTAAAGAGTTCCACAGGAGGAGGGGGACACTCTATTGTAGTCCTGGAGGTGAGCATGGAATGAGTTGACAAGGGAGGTAGAGAGCAGGAGGTCTTGGGAGGAGCGTAGGGGACAGTTAGGGTAATACTTAGAGACAAGGTTTGAGATATAGACGGGGGCTGAGTTGTGAATGGCTTTGTAAGTGGTTGTTAATATTTTGAATTTTATCCTTTGGGTGATTTGAAGCCAGTGCAGGGATTGACAGAGGGGGGTTGCAGACACTGAGCGGTTGGTTAGGTGGATAAGTCTGACAGCAGCATTCATGATAGCCTGAAGGGGAGATAGCCTGTGTAGAGGTAGGCCAATGAGGAGGGAGTTACAATAATCATAGCCCTGGATCAAACATGAAGCATATAAAAGTCAGAGAAAAGCCAAAATTCCTTATGCCTACAGTACAACTATTCCTGGGTTAGCATCAGTACTGGTCTAGAATAAGCATTGTACAACCACTGGGAAATCAATAGATTCAAGTCCCCTTTTTGTCTCTAACAACAAGTTATTAAGTGCACTCCTACAAGAGACATATCATTTGTGCAGTTGCACAAAAGCCTTCTAAGACTTAGAAACCCAAATATACTAGATGTGGGTCAGGCTGAGATCTCCTTTCGCTTTTTCACATAGACTAGCACATTGTGCACTTATAGGGCAGGTGAAAACACACCTAATCGAAATGAGTAGTAGTTGTACTTTGGTAGTAGCTGAGTTAGTGGTCCAGAAAATGTTCTCGCACAGATACCCTCTGGTGACTTTATTGCGCCACAGAGTATAATCATAGACAAACTGACTCTAATATACTGTATGTGTCATTTTTGTAAAAAAAAAATATTGTCAATGAATATCTATTTTATTAGATATACTGACAAGGTTATTTACAAAAGGGTGAAGATTTTGGAGAAGGCTTCTCCAAAAGATTCTCCAATTCAACTCACTTTCCAGTTTAGTTATGTTGGCCTAGATTGATCACTTCTCCTGCCTTCTCCAAACTCTTCACCCTTTTGAGAATAACCCTGTAAGTTTCTTTTATGGCAGAAAAACGTTTATGAAATAAATAAATGTTTGTCATTTCAACTCAAAATGGAACTGTGCTGACTATTACTGTGAGCAAAAGTAATTGTTATGCTCCTCAGATAATTTAATGAATATGTACTGCATTTCTAATAGTATCATATAATATAATACATTAAAAAACAATAAATAAAACAAGTGGGTATCTCTCAAAACACCCATCGGAACTGTGACACCACACCCCTGGATACAATACATGAAAAAACACATGTTTTTTCATGTATTGTATCCAGGGGTGTGGTGTCACAGTTCCGATGGGTGTTTTGAGAGATACCCACTTGTTTTATTTATCCTTTAATACAACACAAAATGAAGTTCCTGGTCAGCAATAATATTTAGATGGTATTATGATGAGAAATGAGTGTGGTTTATAGTATGTACCATGAAAGATTTCCTCATTAATTATACAACATGCCGCAAGTTTGGCTTCATGGATTTACGTTGCTTTGATTAAAATAAAAACAGAATTGAACCAACAGTATGATGGAAAAGTTACATATTATTTTCCAACTATTCATTGTTAGCCTTTGTACACGTAGGTCAAAAAGGGGTGTTCATGATGAAATGAGAGTTGAAAAGCTCACTAAACTCGAGCACTTTGCAAAGAATACATTTTGATTTGCACAACATCATGTCAAAAGTGAACATGACCTGCTGCATTTGGCTGTATTTATCACTTGAGGCCTATTCATTTTCCCTGCTTTCTCTGATGTTTTATCCCCAGGGGAGCATTTAAGTGCCAGGCCAGTAGCTCTTCAAAGCCACATGAGCTGGATGTATTTCTGTATCCAGTCCTTGTTTGTGAGGCCTAATATGCATATGTTAAATGCAACTTCATCTTATATTCTACTTTGTGAACATACATTTGTGTATCTATCTGCTTCCAAAGATAATCCTTTGGCAAAATAACGGAGTAGCACATTGAAGTTGTTTCTCTCCTTCAACCAATTGTTGTTCTTCATTAATCAGATTGGTTTGAAACAAACAAAATTGCTCTAATAAACAGGGAAGAGCAGAATTATCCACCCAGTTCAGTATTTGCAGCAGATCAGGTGGATTTACTGGAGGTAGAGTGGATCAATTTTTTTTGCAGTCCTTTAGAATTACTTCTGGCTTCCTATTTGGGGGAACGGTCATTTATCATAAGTCACTAAATGAATTACTCAATTAAAGTGACACTAAATTCAGGAGTTAAATCTTGAAAATACATTCAAGTACCTTAACTATTCACAAAACATTATATTTTTTGTGTTTCACTCAGCTAAAGATCCTCAAATCATCTGTGAATTGGTGCTGACACTGTCCTTCCTTCTGGAGGATGTCTACTTTTGTTCCCCAAGGCCCTCTGTGTGTTGTAAAGTAGCCACCTCTCCAAGCCTTCTTCCGTGATGTAATACAATCTCAATACAATTTAGTATAAGATAAATGTGACATTCCATAGTCCATCACAGGAGTGAGCTTGTAGTGGTAGCTGCTTTACAACACACACATGGACCATGGTAAACAAAAGTAGCCACCCTCTAGAAAGAAGGTCAATGTCAGCACAAATTTAGAGTTGATTTGCGGATCTATAGAGTGATGCACAAATAATATACATTTTTGTTAATAATTAGGGTACCTTAATCCAATTTTAAGGTTCAACTCCTGAGTTTAGTGTCACTTTAACACCCTGCATTTATTGGGACGATGATGCACAAGGCATTTTGGGTGTTATCAACTAAATTACTGCCCAAGTTTGAATTTGATCTTATACTATGGTTCAAGTATAGACTTAGAATAAGTCCAGATGTTAGGATTATCATTAATGATGACTTGGTGTGTTACACCATTAAAATAATTATGGGGTGCTGAATGGTCAATTCACTTGATTGGAAGGTCATTCAACTACAGAAATCCTGTGCGCTGAGATAATTGTGGGCTCCCTAACTGTGGAAGTGAACTAGTATGGGGTGCAATGAACCCCTGATCATTTTACTTCACCCTGGAAAATAGACATCCCTGTGAAGTGATGGCCAAATTTGGCCAAATTTGGTAGAATACAAGCATTGCAACTAATGAACCCTTACAGGGTTATATAATCAAAAGAAACCCATCGCACAGACCTGCGATAATACCCTCAAGTATCGGATGGGTGCCAAGTGAACATGGATGCCTCTGCAAATCAGTATAAATATGAAGAAGTCACTCGCACTCCAGGTCAAGTTCAGTCAATATTTTATTGATCTGTGTGGTGTCACAACATGGCAAACAACATGGCAAAGTTTCGGAACCCATTTGGTCCCTTCATCAGGCAAACAAAGAGTCCTCTTTGTTTGACTGTTGAAAGGACCAAACGGGTTCCGAAATGTCGCCATGTTGTGACACCACACAGGTCAATAAAATATTGACTGAACTTGATCTGGAGTGTGAGTGACTTCTTTATATTTACCCTTACAGGGTTACTCACAAAAGGGTGAAGAGTTTGGAGAAGGCAGGAGAAGTGAACAATCTAGGACAATATAGCTGAATTGGAAAGATTCTCCAATTTAGCTCACTTCCCCCTTGTGTGAATAACCCTGTTAGTAATTTGATCCCTAGGTGACACACTTATTAAAGCAAGAATATCTTATTTCTACTATATGTTCCCTAAGTTTTCTTATTTTGCTTTTCACCTATTTTTTTCACAGTAAGCAGCTTCCAGTTTTACAGGTACAAAATTAGAATGAATTCAGCTTGTCAGAACTAGTGAATACCAGTATCTTCTATGTGCGTTTTTGGAATGTTTAAAAAAGTTGTGTGATTTTTTGCTCCTTTTATTATCGGGAAAGCTATCAACAAATTAATTCATATCCTATAACAATTATGATATAAATTGTGTGGTTTTTCACTACTTTCAACATTCCACATTGCCACATCAACACTTTCACTTAATATATGAATTTGTGTTAAATGGTACATTGATCAATAGACCTATAAAATATATGCATTCTGTTTATATACTGTAAATTACGTAAGCAAGAATGCAAAGCTCTGGAGTCCCTCCATTCACCCCTCCGAAATGTGCCTGTTAGTTTTAGAGGCAGCTGATAAAAAGAAAGCCCAATGTGAATGTCTGCTTTAAAGGTCACTTGCACAATATCCTGGTTAAGGACTCAACTACACATGATATTTAAATTGTTTGTTGGCAGGACATTAACCCTTGTTACAACTGCTTCATTTTTCGTAGAGTTGTTTACATTCCACTAATTGTCAATAGAAGGTTACGTCTCATTTTTACTAACAAATAATATCTCACGTGTATTTGAGTATTAGCTCTTCATGCAAACAATGAGGGGTATGGCTCTGTTCAGCCAATCACAGGTAACCTAGTGCGGCTGGTGGAATGAATTGAACTCTCACTAACATTGTTGTAAGACGTGATAGGAAACGTTAAACAGTTCACAATAACCTTGCTCCTGCTGCTTCAACAGGTGCAGTATGGTTTTTCTTTTATATGATAGATTTTACTATGCCTTTAGCATTCTATGTTGCTTTTTACAGTTTTGTATGAAACAGATTCTGTTGTGTAGTACATGCTGGGAAAATCTTTTTGTGCATGTGGTATTATAAGTAATTCATGAGATTTGAATTAGTTTAAGATAAATATTGCAACTAAGCATTTTAAAGGCAATTTTATGGGGGGTGAATTTGAATGTGCGTGTGTATGTATATTACTATACACAAAGACATTAACATTTTCAGCTCTGATTGTTTGATAGATCATATAAAATAAAATAATATATTGGACATATGAATAATTTTCATGACTGTATTTTTATATAAGGCGTGCATGACACATGTATACCATGGTTTTATTCGTTAGCACTTCTGCCTTGTAGCACTGGGGTCCCTGGTTCAAATCCTGGTCAGGACACTATCTGCATGAAGTTATTTGAAGGTTATTCACAAAAGGGTGAAGAGTTTGGAGAAGTTAACAATCTAGGCCAAAATAGCTGATTTTGAAAAGGTCTGCTCCTTTTCTGGTTTAGTTATGTTGTCCTAGATTGTTCACTTCTTCTGCCTTCTCCAAACTCCTCACCCTTTTGTGAATAACCCTGTGAATGTTCTCCCTGTGTTTGTGTGAGTTTCCTCCAGGTACTCCAGTTTTCTCCCACATTCCAAGGACATGCTGGAAGATTACTTACACCTATGTGTTTTTCAGTTTTTAGATTAAAATTTGTGACGTATCTAAGACCATTAGTGCTGGCTGCTGACTATTATTGGTGCAAAGTTTTTTTGTTTTTTTTTAATGCTGGAAGGTTAATTGGCTCTTGTTTAATATGGCCCTGTATGCATGCGAGATAGGCACCTTAGATTTTAGATCCTCTGAAGGCAGGGACTGCTGTAAATGTGCACTATGTACAGTGCTGTGTAAATTGTTGGCATTATATAAATACCTCTAATAAAATAATAAATAGAATGATTATTTAAAGCTTTGCAGCTGGCTATTTTGTGAACACTGCAATATTTATTCGGCTGGGACGGTACATATTCATGCAGTGCCAAACAGAGGCGTTGCAAGGCCCCTAGGCATCCGGGGGCAATTCTTTCATTAGCGCCCCCCCCCCAAACCAAGCCATACCATAGTTCAATCATGATACACATGATCCATGCTGTCTGAAGGATGGAGGGTCCCAGACTGAAGCAAGGAGGGTCTGGTAACCTGCAATGTCAGTGGTTACCAGGGCTCCCCTAATGGCAAAATGCTAGGGCCACGTCACAGCTTCAACTGCTGTGACCCTGGTAGTTCTGCCACTGTATAGAGGACTAAAAATCCCAGCAATACATTATACAGCAATAGAGAGTACCACCAGCTAAAGAAGACTACAATCCCCAGCAATAGATGATACAGCAATGCAGAATACCATCATCTATAGAGGAGTGCAAATCCCAGCAATACATAATACACCAATGCAGAATACCATTATCTATAGAGGAGTGCAAATCCCAGCAATACATAATACACCAATGCAGAATACCATTATCTATAGAGGACAACAAATCCCAGCAATACATTATACACCAATGCAAAATAGCATCATTTATAGAGGACTACAAATCCAAGCAATACATTAGACACCAATGCAGAATACTATCATCTATAGAGGACTACAAATTCCAGAAATACATTATACAGCAATGTGGAACACCATAAGGACTACAAATCTCAGCAATACATTATACAGCAATACAGAACACCATAATCTATAGAGGACTGGTGCTGGGTCCCATACCCTCAACCTCCTATGTGTGCACTGAGCCTCTGACTCTCCCCCTGCCACTGTGCCACCTCTCTCCTCTCCCACCACCGCCTCTCTGTCCCCTGACCCCCTTTTTTTCTGGTGGGGAGGCAAGACTTATCAGGCCAGTGATTTTTAGAAACAAAGCTCACCTCGCCTCCTGCATTCCTCCCACCGCCGTTGATGAACCTTTGGTTGTGTAATCACTAGTGGTAGCTAGTGGCACCCCCCTTCAGACTCCCAGGGCTGGATTTACTCTCTCTGCTTCCCAAGTCCAGATCCCTCTATGTGCCCCCCTCCCCGCCAATGGAGAGTGGCAACCAGATGGCGGTGGCAGCAAGGTTAGTTTAAATTTGTTTTATTATTTTTTATCACTTTTTAATTTTTTATAATTTTTATCATTTGTTTATCTTGTTATTTTTTTTATTTTTTAATCTTATTATTTTATCACCTTTTTATTTTTCATTTTAATTAAATTTTTTCACTTAACTTTATTTCTATCACACAGCAGCTAACAAGCCCCAATGTGACAGCATTTGGAGGTGACAGGTTCTCTTAATTGAACAGCTGAGAGGGGAAGGCTGTGAGTGCAGCTGTCCCCTCTCACTGTTTACATGGAGCAGACGTTCTCTGCTCTGCTTCCCACTCTCCATCCTGAGAGGATCTCCGCCGGTGAGAAAAGAGGTAGATGGAAGGGGAGGGGTGCAACTACCTGCCCGGCACCCGAAACTTCATGTCCAGGGCAATAGGAATCCCTGCCGCCCCTCTGCTCCCTGCCACCTTGTGGGAAACCTGGCCCTGCCGGCACCCCTTCACACCTGCACCCGGGGCAAGTGCCTCCCCTGCCCCCCCTCGTTACGCCACTGGTGCCAAACACTGACTGCTCAAGACTGCAGGAATCTGTATATTTTATGTAGAATCATTGAAATGAATAAGCTTTGACACTGGGGATAGCAGTTGCAGAGTTGGAGCTCCAAACAATGAATTACATTCTTATTATTAACCCCTTCTTGACCAATGACGGGATTATTCTGTCATGGTCTTTTAGTTCATTAAAGACAGGTGACAGAATAATCCCGGGGACCAGCACTCATTGAGTTAATGCTGTTGCTGGGTCCCTTGGTGTCTGAGGTAGGCCCTCAATAGTAAATTAGGGGTCCCAGTACTGTGATCACGGCGATAGGTAAACTTGGGGAGATGCAAGCCAGATCAGTGTTACAAAGGTGATACAAAGTATCTCTGAGGAGAATACAGTATCTCCTCAGAACACCAAGTATCCAAAGCCCTTGTAAATAAAAAAAATTAACCCTTTAGTACCTACCAGTTAAAAAAAATGTAAAAGTAAAAAAAAGTAAAAAAAATATATCGGTCACGTATGATACGATTAACAGCACCATTTACCCTTTGTAATGTTTGTGCAGAGGGTTTCTGTTACTAATTATCATTTTCACTTATAACTTGATATATTTGATATATTTAGCACTTTGGTTACATGTAAGAATATTTGGTACATATGTTTATATTCACAACTTGAACATTTAGCTCTGTATATTTATTCGATATTCATCTATTAGACCCTAGGGGTCTATATTACAGCAGCTTTCGATCAACAATATTTAAATAGTTTTAGTAGATTGGAGTCACCTATTTTTCACCTTCACTGATTGATTGGTACAGGTTTGCTTTGTACCAATTACATCGTAGCGCTGCTCATCTAGTTGAACTAAAAAATATATATGTTTAATAAAAAAACATTATAATAAAATATAGTGCCGAAGAGGCTATTAAAGTTAGGAGATAAACATACCACATTCTAAAATTGTTCCAGACTAAAATTGTATTTCACGGCTTGTATTTTGTGACCTATAACTCCCAAAATAAACTTAAATCCAAGACACATGATAAACCCTATAAATCAGGACAAATAAAAGAATGTGTTATGAATGACTTTCTGTTAGCTACATTAATTATGTACACGTTATTATTAGGTAGGCACAGATACAGTTTTCTCAGTATCAAGTACGAGTACCGAAGCCCCATTAAGGAAGCCGGGTGGTGTGTAATGACTCGCCGCCTGGCTTCCTGATTAGCAGGGAAGCTGTCTCCATGTTCCCTTGTCACCAGGTGATGAAGCATGGAGCCGGCTTCCTGGCCAATCAGGAAGCCAGGGGGCGGGTAATGACTCGCTGCCCGGCTTCTTGATTGGCCAGCTTCCCGACTAATCCTGAAGCCTGGCGATGAGTCATTATGCGCCACCTGACTTCCTGAATGGCCACGGGAGCATGGAGCCGGCTTCCTGGCCAATCAGAAAGCCAGGCAGCCTATAATGACTCTTATCAGTAGTATCGGTGCAAATTATCATTGCCAAAACTGTGAAAAATTGCTTTTTTTAAATGTTTTCATAAAATAAAAATAAGAATTTATATATGCATATGTTACATCAAATTAAAGCCTATTTTGTCCTTTATAAAACGGTATATAATAGGTGTAGGTGCAATGAATGAGAAAGATGAAAATTATGGTTAAACAAACACATAGCTAAAATGGCAAAATTGCTCCGGTCCCCAGGAACAGAAAAATTTTCTGAAGCTGTGTCACTAAGGGGTTAATTACCCTTTTCCCACAATTGTGCCTTATTTGCCTGGAGCCCTATTTAGAACTCAGACTCTCAACATAAGGCAGCTTATTATGTTCTTTTGCTCTTTATTTCTTCATACTCACCAGATGTTTTCATAGCACTTGTCTGCCTGTGCTTGTATGCTTCCCAAATCATGGATACCGTATATACTCGAGTTTAAGCCTTTGTGGTAAAATTAGGTACCTCGTCTTATATTCGGGATGGCTTATACTCGAGTATATACGGTACTACTGTAAAATAAACTCCTCTGTTTAATATACTGAAAATATGTGAAACGCCTGTTAACAGTAATCTAAACTCCAGAAAGTTTGTTTTATCATATTTGTGTGAAGGCAATTACCTTTGAAGTCCTCTGCAGATCGGATCCTGCACAAACTTGGTTGTGCTCCTGTTACCCATTATTCTGTCAGACCCATAAAGCCTGTAGCCATGTCCCGGCTACCCAAGTTCTTGTGGGGTGCATGGAAAATAAGTTTACAAGGACGCTTGAAAGTATGTTTTGCGATTTTTATTTATTTTTTGCTCTTGTTTGTGCGCGTTTTGCCCATTTACATGAATGTGCTAAAATCTGCTCACAAAAAGATGCGAATTAACATGTGCGTAATAGGTATTTTGACAGCCAGGGGGGCTGATTAGCAATAATTTAGTGTAGATGGAGGAATCTGTTTCACTTTTTCCATCTTACCATAGGCTGATAGAAAAAAATCTATAGAAAATCTATAGGTGTATGGCCAGCTTTAGAATGAAACAAGGAAGCTATGTTTTTGTAGCTCTAATCTCCTGCCACAGCCCCGCTGGCTGTCAAAATACCTGAACAATCTGATTGGATGCCGGCATTGTTCAGATATTTTGAGAGCCAGCAGGGCTGACTAGCAAGATACTGAAGCTTGGCCCAGTGGGAGATTCCTCCATCCACACAGTTTAGCGTAGATGGAGGAATCTGTTGCACTTTTTCCATCTGACCATTGAATATCTGAATACTGAGATGCGGCAGCTGAAGCGGATCCCGACAATTGTGCCGGGATCCGCCCAGCTGCGTGACTGACAGCTGGCTCTTCCTATCTAGAGGCAGAGCCAGCTGTACCCGCCCCCTCCCCCGTCCGTTCCGCCAGTCAGCGCTGGCGGATCGGAGCGGGGAGGGGGGAATCCAGCCCCTCCCCTGTCACGGCAGAGAGCCGTGACAGGATCGAGAGGTGATCGAACGCCGTTATATGTTCGCTCACCTCCCGATCTACTGAGCCGACCTGTGACAGTCTCATTGTCACAGGTTGGCTAGAACTATGAGGTGAGTGAAAATCACTCACCTCATAGTTCTCCTTTGAGGCTGCATTCACACCTAGGCAACAGGTATTATGTACATGTTAATTTGCACGTTTTTGTGAGCAGATTTTAGCACATTCATTTGAATGGGCAAAATGCATGCAAACATGAGCAAAAAACCCACAAAACACACTTTCAAGTGTTTTCTATTAAGTCTATGGTACAAAATGAAATCTTCCCAGAAGTAGCTCATGTACTCATGTACTATTTTGAGCGACAGGCATATTTCTGCTTGCGACAAAACTCACAGGTGTGAACGGGGGCCATACAGTAGAAATGAATGGGTTTCCTTGGGTAGAGCGTTTTGTTGCGCTGAATACGCTGTGGCAATACGCCTAGGTGTGAATGGAGATTTATGGGATCACAGATTTTTTAAGCAAAGGGTTTTCAGAATCTGCGAAAATATTTGTGTTTCCCAGACCTGCTCATGCAGGATAAATGGCAAAATATTTTTCTCTTTCATAGTCAATAATTGTATTTTGATCCAGTTTTTAAAAGTATATGTAATCAGGAAGGATCCTTGGAAAAATGTATATCTTCTTTTTCTTTAACTTTGTGGGCTTGTGTTCAGTCCAAGATTCTTAGCCCTTAGTTTTGTAATTCCATGACGCTTTGTATTTGTACCAAACAGTAAAATCTTTACATTTTGTCTCTATTAAAAGTTAGAACTTTTATTGCTGTCCGCTTACAATTGACTGTTAATCATCAAGAAAAAAACATACACCAACAAAAAGGAAGGGTACTCATTGATATATTTGGCGTCAAAACAATGACTTATGGCTAACTGTCATAAATTGTCATGTAATTAGTCTTTAAAGTTCTGAAGATCATGCATACACATAGCACATGCCACCATTTCTAGAATTCTAAGGTCAGAAAAACATTAATTAAAACAGTTAAGGTCAGAGCAATAACACTGTGTTTGTGTTCATAACAGGAACCAGAACAACTTGATTTTTCCCTGCACTGATCATAAATAGTTCAGTCATTAAATTGGACACTTTAATAAATTGATTGAACTACTTGTATATTCATGTGCCACTTTAACAGGTTTATTTATCCAATCACATTTTGGTTTTAACGTACTCAGGTAATTTATTTTTCCTTTTTGTAATATAGAACAGTAAGACGGAAAAAAAAGAGCATGCATTTTCAAATAGGGATGTTCAGATACCAGTGCTGATACTTGGCATTTTCATGAGAACCATCAGGGTTGCAGCGGTTGCAGCTGGGACCTGGTTCTGGCGCTCCACCACTGTCCTGAAATCATTAGTCTATAATGTTTTAGAAAATATGTCACATGACAATAGACAAAAATGTATCAGTACTTGTATCAGTGAGTACTTGGGCAAGTATCAGTACTTGTATCTGTGAGTACTTGGACAAGTATCAGTACTTGTACTTGAATAACTGGTATCCGTGCATCCCTAATATATGTATGAAAAAAAGTCACACATTAAAACAGGGATGTACAAATCCCAGGAGCTCCGTGTGCACCTTAAAAAGCTGCTTCTTACTTTTGAATTTTTCTCTAGTCTAGTCCTGGAGCTGGAAAAGTATCTGTACATGTACTTGTACCGAGTACGGTACTTGGTATCTGAACATCCCTATTTTGAAACCTTATATTTATGTCTATCTCAGTTGTTTGGCTTTAAATCTTTTCATAGAATATTCGAACCAACCCAGTCTGCTCCGTTAACATGCATTACGTTATGGCAGCCCTTTTATTTGAACTGCCCGACACATCACAATGGACCACAAAAGTTGTGCATGCAGCATTTCCGCAATGCAGGTGTGCTGAGAAGGTGTGTTGAGGTGCTATTCAGAATAAATGGCACTGCAGCATGCCAATGTTTGTTACCATGTGTTGCAGTAAATGTAGAGCAATGGTGTAAATGGGCCCTTAGGAGACTGGGGAAATTGAACAGCGAGCTCTATTTCCTCACTTCCATAACTGGAGTATCTCATTTAGAAACATTACTTTTTGTTTGGACTGAGACCTGGTCCCCTACCCATTGTTGATAATCTAAAAGCTTCTTGCTAAGAAGCGCGTCTCATTGGTCAGCATGGTCAGGTGACTGTGGTGACCAATCAGTGCTCGCCATTTGCGAGCATGATTCCATATACACAGTACTGTGCATGACTACTGGGGGTGGGGGCCAGAGGGGACCAATTTGTGGGGGTAATTTAAATTTCCCACATTTGCTGGGAAACTGAAATTATCCTTTAAAATAACCCCTTACTGACCTCTTTATTTACAACCACTGTGAAGCAATTCTTACTAGTTTACAACATAAGCAGTGCATTTCTTCAAATGAAGTCTCAGCACCTGTGCACCTGCTCTATGTCATTAGATAATAGGCTGGTTGGCAGGCTGCTAGCACACAGCTGGGAGGGGTGAGCTGAGCTTGTAAGAGCAAGTGAATAAAAAATGTAGAAACTTTGGCTTCAAACATTTAGGCCTCATTTACATGAACTAATTAGGTCAGGCAGCAGGTTCCTGGTTCAGATCCTGTACAAAGGAATGAGAGGCTGACAGGAGCCGAACCTGTCCACCACTATTTGCATGTATCTACAGAAGTGACAGATGACCGGCCTTGGATACAATCGGTCTGCTTCCAAGGCCATTCATCTGCCCTAGCAGCTAGGGTTGCCACCTGTCCGGGATTTACCCAGACAGTCCATTTTTTGAGTCTTGTGTTCATGTTTCAGGACAGCTGACACCTGGACACAAGACACTAAGTGCCGATACCGGCACTGTAGTTTTTGACAGATGCGACTGCCTGAGGTAGCCAGCAAGCGCGGGACCTCAGGCAGCTGCATCTTCCAGTGAGCCGTGGGTACCTGTAAACAGGCACCGGCCCGCACATCTCCTCCTCTGGCTCCTTCCTGACAGAACGCTGCCCACCTCCAGACCCCAAGTGAGACCCCTGCACTTCCCGCACAGCACTCCTGAAAGCCTGCATAGATCACCTGAGAGCCCACCTGAGACCTCACACAGCCATCTGAGAGCATGCATAGCCCACCTGAGAGCACGCATAACCCACCTGAGAGCATGCATAGCTCACCTGAGAGCAGGGCTGGGCCTCCTTCACTTCTAGAAAGAAACATGGAAGAATACCTACACAGAACTTCACAAACAATTCTGTATTAAAAGCTATACCTTGCTGACCATGTTTCATTTTACACCCATATTTAGGGTGTAAAATGAAACATGGTCATATCGCAACGCCTCCCCCCACCCCCCCTGTCTCCTCTCTGACCTGAATTACCTGAAGTGCGCTTCTTCTCCCCACAGGCTACTGTGATTTTTTTTTTTAATAGCACGGTTGTGTGTTGCTCTGCTCACACAGCTATGGATTCATTTACTGATCCTTAGACAGGAACTGTGAATAGAGAAACTACAAGTCCCATTAGCACTGTGTCAGTGGTGTTCTATTGAATTACATGTAGTCCATTCTTTCTTTCTTTCTTCCTCTCACGTTACCGAATGACCGTAGCAAGGTATGGGCAGGGACAGGAGGAAGAATCTGCTGGAACCAAAGCATTGCACCCACGATCCACTGATCATGGTTGGAATGCTTTACTTGCAAGTTTTCTCATTAAATTACATATTTTGGGTCAAATATTAAAAGTGACTTGGCATGTTACTGATACAATTTCAGAAGCCAAAGTAAGATTTCTTTTTTTCATAAGTGAACAGAAATTTCAAGTGATTTCTAGGGCTGGAACAGAGTAAGGCCTGATTCACACCTAGGTGGCACCGTTTTTGCGTTGGCAGCATGCAACTATTTGTGTTTTAACGCGCATACAGGAGGACATGCGTTTTGACTGGCAGCTCATAAAACCCTGCAGGAAATGGAAGAACGTGCATTTAAACGCGCAAATATGCTTCTGACGTGCATTTTTGGGCATTTCCAATGAAGTCTATGGGGCAAAAAACTGCCCAAAGAAGCTCATGAACCTTTTCAAGTGTTGTCATTTTCCTGCTGGCGTTTTTCTGCTCAGGTGTTAACCAGGGCCATTGAAAATCATGGTGTTGGGCATTTAAAAGTGCTTTTTGAACTGCTCAAAAACTCCTAGGTGTGAACCAGGCCTAAGAAATTATTTTGGGTCATTGTAGACAGATTTACCAGAATCATGACATTTTAGTTTAATTTGAATA